>NC_084822.1:56232404-56309871 GCF_958449725.1 Rosa rugosa | reverse complement strand
CGCGCAAAACCCTCCCCACGCTTGCCGACCCGCCGACCCGACCCGACGCCAGCGGCGCCGTCGCTCGTCCTCCGGCCACGACCCGGCCCTCCCCGAGGTCGCCTCGAGCCGCCCAGCCGCTCCCTGCCACCGCCTTGCCCCGCCGCTGCCCCCAGATGGAGATCGAAGCCCCCCCCGAAGCTAGAACCCGACCCGACCGGAAAACCACTTTTCCGGCGTTGCACGGGCCGATCCTCCCCATTTTCGTGATCTCCTCCTCCCCCTGATTATCCCCATGTAAGCCTTTCATCACGATTTTGTGTATAGAACGCTAGATCATGGTTTGACTTTTTCGACGTCCCTGATTCAATCTGGAATCTGATCAGACGCACGAGATTAATCCAACTTCAACGCTTGATCTAGGACGATCTAGGCCAAACCAGACTTAGCTCCAGGTATGGAAGTCGATCACCCTTTCATTTTGAACCAGTTTGTAGTTGGTCACTTTGCCATCTGAGGTGGTTGACCGGCGTTGACCGCCGCGTTGACCGCCCACTGACCACCGCTTGTGGCGGCGCATCAGACCATATTTCGAGTTTTCATTATCTAGGCGATGATCTATGCATCCATACGAGCGTTTTGATATATAACATGGTCATGTTAGAAAAAGTTGATAAATAGTGGATTTACGTTTTGACGTTACTATTTAACGTTTTTACGTTTATCTTCGGTTTACGATCTGTGAAGATCTGACCATCGGTTTTGCTTCAATTTTGGATATGTTGATCGTATGACTGTCCCGGTGACCTTGTGAGGTCACGGGCGAAGATCCGACCGTTGGATCTTCGTATAATTGAGAAATAGTGATTCGGAAGGCGATTCGTGAGAATCTGACCGTCGGATTTTCATATAATTTTGTGGAGATGTTAGTAAAGGCGATTCAGGAAGATCTGACCGTTGGATCTTCGTGATAATTTTGGAGGATGATCCTAAAGGCGATCCGTGAGGATCCGACCGTTGGATCATCATTAAATTCAGATCCGACCGTTGGATCATCGTTTAATTTGAATCTGAGCGTTGGATCGTCGTTTAATTACATATTTGAGTTGTTGGCTAAGTCAAGATCATTATTGGACTAGGTGATTGACGGTTTGAGTTGGTGGACGATTGTGGATCGTATTTTGAGCTGAATTGAAGACGCAGCGGGATTATCGAGGTGAGTAAACCTCACGTGGTTCATATTACGAACCCAATACAATTAATTGCTTTATTTTGTTGCAATCATATGAACTATTGTTGGTGTTACTAGACATTCCTGTGTGAATGTCTGTATATATATTATTACGTGAAATAATATGTATTGTTGGAGTTGTGTTGAGTTATTGTTGAGAAACAATATATTGTGAGAGATATTGAGTTTATTGTTGAGAAACAATATATTGTGAGAGGTGTTGAGTTTTATTGTTGAGGAACAATAAATTGTTGTGATCTGTGGAGATCACTAGGTCACGAGGTGACCATGGCATCTATTAGTGAATCACGCTCTCGTACCGGGCTGGTGGTTATTAATAGTATTAAATCGTAATCACGTCTGTGGCCGGACGAGTGGTTACGTTCAGTTAGAGCTCTAGTCTGTCTGCCAAATGTGGAGTGACCTTATGAGTGAAATTGAGAGTAACTCATAAGTGTCAATATATATATGGTAACCTTATGAGGGAAATTGAGAGTAACTCATAAGGGTCTATATATATATATGAGTCTGTCTACCAAATGTTGGGAAATCTTATGAGCGAATTTGAGAGTAACTCATAAGTGTCTATATATATATATGAGAGTGAGGGATCTTATGAGCTAAATTGAGAGTAACTCATAAGTGTCTACATATATATATGAGAGTGAGTGATCTTATGAGCTAAATTGAGAGTAACTCATAAGTGTCTATATATATATATGAGAGTGAGAAAGTAACGTGGGTTTGTGGTAGTCTTGAAATCTAATAAATCAACAGTTCTTTCTTGTTTACTCATACTGGCTGTAAAAAGCTTACCGGGTTTTGTGTTGTTGCAACTCCCGGTACACTATTCAAATTGTGTAGCGGGTAATCCTACAGGACAGGAGAACCAGGACGGTGATCGTGCGGTTAGAGCAATTGTTAGAGTTTTACAACAATTGTAAGTTGTGAGGTGTGTTATGCTCATTTGAGCTTTATAATATATTGTGAGAGTGAATTGTAATAATGAACTCGAAGTTTCGAGATTTGGTTTTTTTGTAATTGTAATTATTCAGGTTTCGGATTTGAATTTATCATTCAAAATCCGGGGCGTGACAGGTATACCTACTCCAACTTTAGGTCAATATTCATGTTAGTCATTCTTTTTTTAATTTCATCAAGATTACCCCTACACTCTCAATTTTAATCAACCGTGCCCAATCCTTCACACTCCATCCAAATTATCCGTCAATTGATGACGTGGCAAGAGACAAATGGTTAAATTCCTATAATACCCTCGTCAAAATTTTCCACTATGTTCACATCCTCAAAAAAAAAAAAAAAAAAAAAAAAAAAAAAAGGCAGATGCATCGCCCTCTCTCTCTCTCTCTTGCTCCTCTGATCCCAAACTCAGACAATACAATTTGTCAATTTCAATAAGAAGAAAACACAAAAGCTCCAACCACAAAATTTCATTTGGGTTGCCTCAGAAGAACCTCAAACTCCGATTTAGGTAGTGAAATCTACCCAATTCCTCATCTGGGTTCTTCTAATTTCTTCACAAAAGCCTCAAATTAGATTTGATTATCAAATCCTACCTCATATCTATCTCATCTGGGATCTCCGCATTCTTATGATTTCACGACAGCAACGACGACGATCTCAGCATCGACCCGTTTAGAATTGCTCTCTCCCAAGACACCCCCTAATTCAATTTCAATTTTCTCTTCGTCAAAAGACTCGTCCCCGCAGTGGTTGCAGTTCTATTCAGAGCCCTATTCGTTGAAGAGGCCCAATTCGCAAAACACCGATGTTCGGAGATTGAAGAAGGCTAAGAAGACTCGCAAAAGTCGCGGCAGTGCTGGCAACAACGACGTTGATGGAGGCATAGGAGATCGAGGAGATCGAGCATGTCGACGGGGTCAATTTTGCTCTGGATGGGCTGAGGAAGGGTCAACCGGTTCGGATCAGATGACAATGTCTTGGAGCTCGACGACCCGGGAGTTCGAGGCTTCAGGTGGCTGGCTGAGGAGGAGGAGTGGGAGCAGTTTTAAGGCTGAGATCTTCGTCAATGCTAGAGTCGCTGCGGTAGACGGTGGTGGATTGTCTAGCTTCGTCGGCGGCCTGCTCGCACCATGCTAGCAGTTCATCCTCTGCTGCTCTCTGAAGCTTCGAGCATTCTGAGGGTAAGTGAATTGTGCGCATGTGGTTTTGTGGTTTGTGATTTCGTTTTTTTGGATCTTTGAAATGCTAACTTGGTTTGTGGAATCTAGGTCTTACTGTGTGTGTGATTTAGCTTTGAATTGGTGGAATTTGGGGTTGCGGAGCCGAGGATGAAGAGGAGTAGTAGAAGGAGTTTCCAATTGGCGGCATGGTGGTGCTCCTTCATCTGTGAGAGATTTCGATGAACAGGCATGGGAAAGAGAAAGGCGTCAATGTGCAGGTTCTTATGCATTGCAGGTGAGTCAAGAGTCTAAGTTGGACTCATGGCCGAGTTGAATGAGTTGTTGTTTCGAGTTATAAGCTCATGAATTGATTGAGCTGTGTTGTTTTTTGGAGTTAAAAGATTTCCCGATTTCCCTATATGTGAAAGGTTTGAACTTATTACCCAAAATGATCGAGGCTCATGGATCTGGGGTTAATGTGATCAACAAAGACGCAGCTGATTTGTTAAAAAAAAAAAAAAAAAGCAAATTGTCTATTTTAGGCCTGTCTGTGGGCCCGACGGCTTAAAAATTTGCTTACTGACTCGTCCCACGTCAACAGTGAATGGAATTTTTGGACGGCGTTAGGAGAGTTGGACACGGGTGATGGAGATTGAGAGTTCAAGGGTAGTCTTGATCAAATTGGAAGTTCAGGGACTAACATGAAGAATGGGTGAAAGTTCAGGTAGGTAAACTAAAATTAATCCTAAATGTTTTGACTACTAATTAAAGATAAGACAACTCTCCGGATAGATTCAGTGAACCCATAATTTGAAATGAAGGCATTAATTTGGTCCGTTGGGTTTGCTTAACATTTTCAACGTGTCAAAGCTATGTTTTTATTTTTATTTTTAAGAAACAAAGGTTAATTGCATTAGAATATTAGATGACCAGTTAAAATGCCAGAGTTTACATACATTTAAAGACTGAAAAAATGGCGGAGTAACAACCAAGTTCCTATTTAATCACTGCAAA
Organism: Rosa rugosa; assembly: GCF_958449725.1. NCBI lineage: Eukaryota > Viridiplantae > Streptophyta > Magnoliopsida > Rosales > Rosaceae > Rosa > Rosa rugosa. The sequence continues at coordinate 56,305,503 of NC_084822.1, read as the reverse complement.
CTCATTACAAGACAATTTGAGCCCGCTTATTCAAGCGAACCCATAAACAAAAAACAACACCGTGTCTTTTGAGGAAAAAATCATATTCTAGCCCTCCATTTGCCAAACACGCAATTGTGGTACTTAACAGAAAACTACTTCTCAGCAAACAAATAGGAGTCAATTCCTTATCCATAAGTCGCTTGAAATACACTAGTTTAATTCAAGATAATTATCAATTATATCGGAATCATGATCTGAATTAAACTGGTCATTTAAAGACCCTAAAAATGCCATACTCTACCCAAGTAGGTCAAACTCTCAGGCCAGGCCAACGCAATGCATTAAGTAATGGATGAGGGTGTCAAGACACCCTACAACCTGGCCTAATTTTGCATAGAATCAAACCAACTCCAGTAGACCCATATGGAAATGAGTCCGCAAGACCCAGGCCCAAAACCAAGCAAGCTGACTGGCAGCCCTTGCTCGCTGCCGATGCTAACTAGTCACCGTTGCAGTCAACTCCGGCGGCCTGTCTCGCTGGACCAACATGAGCAGAAGCAACTCCTCTTCACTCAATCCGCTGCAATCCGAAACCAATTCGACCCAGAAGCCCAGATTAGAGAAAGAATTCGATCGAGATAGAAAGACCTGGATCGACCGACGCGCCCAACCACTTACCTCACCCTGAAACGCCGCCGCCGATCCCACCACCAATCTGGAATCGACCGAGAACCAAGCTCACCGTCGCACAGGAGCTTTCTCCCACAGACCGAGAACCAGTTCTATCTCACCGAGCCGTGGCCGGTGCTGGAAGCGATCGGATCTCACAGCTGCCGCTTTACACGTCCCCCTAAGCTTAGGGTTTAGAGAAGTCTTCGTGTCAAAGCTATGGTTGGAAAACACTCAACTAGAGAAAGTGAGTCAAAAATTATTGTTGGAAAAATAATGGTTAGGCTGGGCCGGGCTTATGCAGATTGTAAGACGAAAGATATTTGAGGCATGGGTCAGACAGCTTAATTAGGATTGATTTTGACAGTGTTAGCAGGCCACATCTTGGCTGGATTTTTCTTGGACATTTTTTGCCTTCTTTTCATATTCATCTTTTGATTTCTTGAGAAATAGACAGTAGCGTGCAATAATTTGAGCTCTATGTTTCTGCTGAAACATATGCCATCCATGATCCGTTTACTTAACAAAGACAGCCCCGGATTAATACTTCTGCTGCTACATATATGTCCATAACTAGGATATTATTTCCTTGCAGTCTTCAGATTATAACACAAGCAATAAGGTAAACCTGACAGAACATATTTAAGCAATTTCTTGGTTTTTCCTGGCCCTTTGATTATTTTGATTTTGAATGATTTTGAATGTTTTTGATACAACAACTCATATACCCATCGAGCAAATTAGAGCATCTGTTCAAATGCTAGTTAACCGGCTCTTCCTACTTGTAGATTCATTTCGTGGTCTTATTTTCAGCAACAGCATCCTTGGGTTTTCCAGAAACAGCATCCTTGGCTGACTGAAAGGTATCTGCAACTGCAATAGCTGCTTTACCCACAAAGCCAGAAGCCCCGGTATTTCCAGAATTTGCTCCTCCGTCGTTGATCTCATGAAGTATTTCCACCTTCTCCTTTACGGGTTCCTTGTCTTCTCCTGCCGGTGATCGGAAATCCACTGTCTCCACCTTGGTCTCCACTCCACCTTGCTCGTTTACACCTTCAGTTTCCTGCCAAAAAATACACCAACAAAATCAAAATCATCTCAAACATTTATATATAAAACAAGAACCAAGGAAAAGACTGAGTAGATAAACTCTGTACTTTTGAAGCATTCATGTTGCAGATTTGAAATATAAACTCGGATGAATAATGCAAAAGCTTTGGTTGCTATTGTGCAGAAAGTCATAGATATTATATAGTCTACTTGGTGGAGGTCGACCTAGCTCATCAGGAAGGAGCTACCAATTGGTTAAGGACACGTTTCGTATGAGGTGTTTGATTCTGCTTGGTTCAAGCTTAGATTGTCTGTGGTGCTGACACGTGTGTATCTTTGTTCTAATTATTTAGAACGAGTAGGATATTGTGTCGACCGACATGAGCATGGTACCTAACTTTGCTGAGATGAAACGACACCTGGACAATTCTTTTGAAAAGCTCGAAAGCCCAATAACACTGGGATTCAGTTTGTAGTAAAAGGGCTTTGAGATTGTGAGGGTGCATTCTTTGATTACAGGTGGAGTCAAAGACCCATACTATAAATCACAATGGTATTTGAGTTCTTATCATGGGTAGAGTCTATTAAATGGTACCTAAACTTAAAAATCGATCAAATAGGTACATGTACACTCACAAAAACACTTCAAGTAGGTACTTCTGTTAAAATTCTGTCTAACCTCCGTTAAAATGATTGGTAAATAAGACATTTCACATAAAAATGACCAAAATGGCCTCATATGTACGATAGAATCAGCTGCAGAATTGGATTCAGCAAAGTATTGCTCAGTTTTCTGAGTTAAATCGTTTTCTGATGAAATTGATATCGGAATATTTGATATCTAGATTATTTTCTTCATTTTTCGATTTTCGTTTGGGTTTTCAAGGTGTCCAACATGATAGTTCCAACTTGATGATCTCTCCCCAATCTTCTAGGTTGTTCACCTTTCCATGTTCTTAAATTAAGAACATGTTTTCTACACCCAATCTTCTGATTTTGTTCTAACATAATTCCAATTAAACCAAAAGCACTGACTTTTTTTGTTTTGTTCTTTGGATTCATACTCACTCTTAATCTCTGTTAGCAAACTAAAAGTCACTCATCCAATTCTCGAAGGAATGGGCCTCCCAGAATCTTGATATCCGGCAAAAGGAACGCACCATGTTGTCACCCTCCGAACTCGGACTGACGTTGGTGATGGAGAAAGAAGCCGTGATTTGGTGAGTCATGAGTTGATGACCATAGGTTCAGCTGGCCTAGGGGTCATCATGGGTCGGGCTAGGGCCGACCCTACCCTAAATTGTAGGGCTTAGGGTCGGGTCGGGCCGGGGCTAGTCAAAGTCAACAACATTTAGGGCCGGGTAGGGTCGGGTCGAGGCTTAAATATGATAACCCTTACCCGTCCGAAAGGCCCGAGTCACTAGGGCCGAAAGGGCCGGCCTTCCGAAATGGGCCTAAAAGGGCCTTAATTTGTTTAACAAAAAGAAATATTTTATTTTTATTTTTTATCTCAAAATGTGGCTCAATGGTTATATAGGTAATACAAGACTCATTATTTTTTGTTGATCATATTTAATATATATATATATATATATATATATATATATATATATATATATATATATTAGAATTCAGATCCAATCTAGAGCGGAGCTCCGCTTTGAAATTAACGTGTGAAGTTCGAGTTTTCGGTCACTTTTCAGTCGCATATCCACATCTCGACCGTTCAGTTTTTAGGTACTACTGTATAGATCATCTCTGCAAATTTTCAGCCAAATTGATGATCATTAAGGCATCTAACTCGTTTAAACCAATGGACGGACTGAATCTGTCAACCTGAACCGTACTAGCTTTAAGGCACTTATCAATGCCTTAACGATCATCATTTTGGCTGAAAATTTGCAGAGACGATCTATACACTAGTATCTAAAAACTGAACGGTCGAGATGTGGATATGCGACCGAAAAGTGACCGAAAACTCGAACTTCACACGTTAATTTTCAAAGCAGAGCTCCGCTATGGATATGATCTATATTGGAATTAACTTATAAGTTATAACATTTATAAATATTAGTTAAGATGGTTATATTCAATTAACTATCTCTCTAAATCTCCCAAAATTAATTGTTGTTTAACAAAGGAAACAAAAATTAAAAAAAATAAAGCTTAGGAAATTGATTACAAAAAAGAGATAAGTTGTATGTTATAGACTAAAGAGAAACATATTTAAAAAATAGAAAAAATATAAAATTATTAGAGTTTAATTGGGCGGGCTTAAAGGGCCGGGCTTGGCCCTAGTGGGCTCAAACGGGCTGGGCAGTAGGGTAGCGTAGGGCCGGGTTTCATTTGCATAACCCTTATCCTACCCTATTTGAAAAAGGGTAGGGCCGGCCCACCCTAATGTAAGGGCCGGGTCGGGCGGGCTTAGGGCCGAAGGAAGAAGACAAGTAGGAGGTCTAGCTCGGATAATGAAGAAAAAAGTCAATTTTGCCCATGCATATGAGTGACACGTGATTGTTTTAATGGAAGTTAGACATAACTTTAACGGAATTACTTAATTGGCATGTTTTTATGAGTATATGTACTTAATTGATCGTTTTTTAAATTCAGGTACCATTTAGTCCGGTTCATAAGAGTCGAGACCCTACTCATGATAAAAACCCATGGTATTTTTGTGGCAAAGAATTTTCTGAAAGTATAAGTGAGGGTGTCTAATTGTTTATTACAAGAAGCATTGTGTACTACAAATCCTAGTTCTATGTGTTCGGGGCTAGATATCTGTAATACACGACTAGAACTCAACCAAAACGTTTTGAATATAACATACATTTATAAAAAGGGGATTTCCGAATTCGAAGAAACCTCTCTACCACTCAAAAACTATGTCCTCATTACAAATAATGTTCCTCTGGGGGAACAAAGCAAAGCAAAGCAACTCTACGAAGTTCCCAGCAAGGGTCTTTTAAATTAGCAAAGCAACCCTAAGAACTTCCCAGCAAGGGGTCACAACTCTCTCACTTTGTCACAATTTTGGTTACATTTATAGCAACCATAGGAAGCCAGAAAAGAATTTGCTAGCTTGATACCTAGGTGGACCTCCGATATGGTAGTGAGGTGGAGATTATCCGGTTTCAAAGGCAATCCTTCAGCATCGACACAATTCACATTAGGCAGCTTCGTTTCCAGCTGTGCTTTCCTCACTATATCTATGAACTGACCTTCTCCTGATGCCAGTGCTACCTGAATCACCATTAATACAATTAGAAAAGAGCTACAAATTCACAATAAAGAAAATTAAGAATCATATATACTCTACCTGAATAACAGGAAGGTTAGGGCTTTTGAGATCGGAGTGTAGGTCAGTTATAAGCCTCACAAAACTCCCTTTATATCCCTTCGCATCGGCTCTATTCACAGTGCCACTCTCTCCCTGGTACCATAAAATTGCTCGGATAGTTCCTCCTGCCTTCATACCGACTCGCTGGCTCGTCTCACCAACTCATTATACAACTGAGTTCCTCGAGCCCACTTGCTGATTCTAGTCCCGCCCACAGCGCAAGGAACCAGACCCAAAACTCCCATAGCCGAGCCTTTGGCTTGGAGGACCTTGTTGGCAAAACCCATCCCTGGCCCAACCCCACACGTCTTGCCCTTGCCCACATCAATGTCAGCGTGGAGTGGCTCTCGTGCTTCTTCTCAAACGAGTTGAGTACTCTGTCTGAGAATTGACGGGGTCGGTGTGCACTCGGGACGAACGTTGCCGTCCCACTTGCCGCCGCTGACGCAGCCTCTTCCGGCCATATTGCTCTGACCGGCGAGAATGAAGATGTTCCCGGGAGGAGAAACAGAGGAGCCTGAATTGAATTGGGTCGTTAGGACGACACAGAATAGCTGTACCAACTTTAAGATGGCAGTCATGGCATTCGTCGCCATGTTTGATGGCAGTCAGGCACGCTTGAGGAGAATAAAGGTCAAAAAACTGTGATATACTATCACGCGTTCACGCTCATTTAACGAGTAGGATTACCTACACTAAATACCATATATTTGTTACTTGTCAGAATACTAATTACCATATTTGATCATTCACCTAATTATTTGAAGCAGATTTGGTTAAAATCTCTTGAATATTAACCACATGGTGTAGTAAGGTTGGTCGAGCTGATAACCCTCATGTCTAGAGTTCGAATCCAAACTCCCACCAGTTTGTGGCCAGCATGTTTGAGGGGCCTTTGAGTTCGTGCGCCTGCGGCAAAAGATTAGTCTGGTTTTGCTGGGATACTCTCGAGGACCTCAGTCCGAATATTGACTGGGTGCCTCAGTTCGAATATTGACTGGGTGGGTGTGTTACTAACTTGCTACCTCACTCCGGATCAAAAAAAAAAAATCTCTTTAATATTTTGAAAATATTACAGGGATTAGCTGGATTTTTACCAAATCTGCTTTTCAAAAATAATGTAATTTCCTTATTTTCATATTAGTGGGTTGGGTATGGGTTTACCCGTTTAGAAATGGGTTGGGTAAATACACATACCCGCGAATTATTTGATGGGTATTACCCACAAACTATTGTTGAGTGGATATTACCCAGCGGGTATTACCCAATGGGTGTAAATGCCAACTCTAGTACTCCTCTTAAAATCCGGTAACATATTCCATATTAATATCCAGGGTATTAAATTTGAGTCACAGTTTCACATGGATTGAATGATGGAAACGTAAGTACAGTGGCGCGCCACAATTAGATTGATAGTGGACTTCTTTCTAGATATACTAATGGGGATAAATGGATTTTTTTAAATTTGCAACTTACTTAATTAAGTATTATGAATGTATCATACCATATGTCCATATCATAGTACTAGTTTTTTTTTTTTTTTTTTGAATAATGGTAATTCCATTGATAATAACGCATGCCAAGAAGGTCATTACATACTCACCTGCTGACACATAACAATGGCCAGATCAAGGTTTCGTGGAGGAGCCACAGTAATACATAGGATAAACCAACTATATTTGAACTTATCGCTCACTTTAAACGCGAGCCTATAAGCTATGGAAAAACATAGCGAATAGACAAGCCAAACTACACTCGTTAGGTTTCTAATACAAGAAACTTATTGTAATTAGACAAAAGCTAAAAACATAGGTTTGGGCCAAGAGCCTAAACCCTAGCCCAAAATTAGAAGCTATTGGACTAGGGTAGAAACCCCAGCCCAGAAACTCAAAGCCCACCAAAGCAAAGTCCACCCAAGGCCCATTCGGCCAGATCCGGTCCAGTCCACCCACTTCCACATCCCCGTCGTATGCACCAGCCCAACCCTGCTCCGTCCGCCGCACGCCGCCACGACCTGCGCCCGCCTCGATCTGCTCCGCCGCCACCACGGAGAAAAAACCAAACCCCGATCCAGGAACTCATCTCCCACCACCACCGAGTTCAGACCAATGACACCGTCATCAGGGTTCGATCGCCGGACCTGTTAGCACGACAACCGCCTCTCACCATCTCAGCCAGAACCACCAAACAGCCTCGAGCAAAACTCCATCTGATGGAACAAGAATACTTTATTTTATGTTAATTCTTGTTAGGTCGTACTAACATCATGTTAATTCTTTGATAATACTTTATTTTATGTTGTTTTTTTCATGGTTCAAGAATTCATGTTTATAAATTATCCGTTAGGTCAAAAAAGACCAACTGTTTAAGACTTGGCTAGCAAATTGCATAGAAATATGAACGAATTGCAATTATCTTACCATGATTGATGGGCTTATATATGGATGAAAGGGTTTGGTTGGGTTAGTGAGATTCTGATTATCAACCAGGAGGAGAGGGCTAATATAGCAAACAAAAGTATTGTCCTATCTCCCCATCAATTTCCTCCACAATTTACTCTTTCCCCAATATGATGAAACTATTTAGCTCAACAAACTCCCCCAGCCATACGTAATTCTTTCCAGTTTTTATCCAACAACCGGTAGGTACTTGGTAGATTCCAAGAGGACTGAGATAATGTTTATTGATTGGGGCACTGGGCTTGTCTAAACCCAGAAGAAAAGGCTCGATGATTAACTGTTGAGTAGTTATTCCACGTCCTACATTCTTCACCTACATGGATATGATATATTATGGAGCCCCACAATCATAGGACAGATTGCTAGCTTGGCTTGGCATCTACCCAAAGCAAAAATTAATGACTTGAGCATATTAATTAATGACTCAATGAAGTTTGAACTAATTTGATAAATTAGATTAATGAAGTTATGTAGTCAAAATTTTCCATAACAAGCCAATAACAAAATGGATGATCAAACAAGGATGTCCATTTCTCCGAGCATTATTGCTTATCGTGCTGGGAATTAACTGAAAATATGCGTTAGCCAACATTTCCCCTAGTCGAACCTGACTCGGGGTAGTGAGGTGCAACCTATCAGGTTCTAATGTTAGACCCTTGGCATCAACGGTTCGCACGTTTAGTAGGTCAATTCCCATCTGAGCTTCTCTAATGGTCTCTATGTATGGTCCTGACCCAGATGCAATTGCAACCTACACATCCAAAACACTTGCCTTTAAGATTTGCAAGTAATTTGGTCGAGTTGTGTAACTCGACTAAAAAAACAAATTCTCAACCCAATAACACTAGCAAATATTCTGGTCAAGTTTGGTTCAAAAAGCACGAAAATGAGTATCATTTGAAAGTGAATATCCTCTAAATATACCTCCGCCTAGGTACATATATAAGAACAAACAAAAATATAAACTATGATGGCAACTTGACCAACTAGTGCATCTTTTAATTTTTAACAGTAGCAGACACCAATGACATGCCATAATATTACTATACTATTGAATCAAATTCAAATCTAAAGCATTGGAAATATCGATGTAAATTCAAAACCAAGTAACAGATATCAGGAAAAAGATTGCAGTACCTGGATTATTGGAAGCATAGGAAATTGCAGATCCAACCGGAGGTCTCCAAAGAAGGTTTCCAATCTGGCTTTGTAAGATCGGGCGTCTTCTATACTAGTCGTATCGCTCTCACCTTGATACCAGAGTAGTCCCCTGATTGAGGCGCCATTATCATTCACCTTTAACAAAGCCGCCTTGGCTCTCCCAATCATCTGTCTGTATAGGAAAGACCCTCGTTCCCATTGGCTTAGGTTAGTCCCGCCGATTGCGCACGGGACTAAACCAATCGCACCAATACTACTAGCACGATTGGCAAGGATCGCACTGGCGAATGGCAGCCCGGGTCCGATCCCATTCGTCTTCTCCACGTCGATATCAGCGTGGAGAGGCTCGCGGGCTTCAACCCACGTGAGGTTTGCGCTGAGTCGGAAGATGGATTTGTTGGGGAGGCACTCTGGAGGAACGACGCCGTCCCAGGTGGTGATTCCGGTGAGAGTGTCGTTTACAACGCCTCCGCGGCCGGCCATGTTGCTCTGTCCGGCCAGGATGAAAATGCTTTTGATGTGTTGCTCTTTTGATGAGGAGGCGTGAGACGCAAGAGACAAGAACAACAGGAAAAGCATCATCATGTGCTGGAAGGAGAGTGGGTGTGGGGCACAATGATGCAAAGTGAGGGAGGGTCCTAGTTTCCTCCAACTGCACTATTTGAACCTCGCCTTGCTAGCTAGCTTGATTAACTGGCAATTAATTAAAGAGAGAAAGAACTGGGTTTCCTATTAATTGCTTCAGTGGTTGGAAAGCATAAACTAAACTTATAAAATGACTCGTCTAGTCAATTCTCAAATAATGGCTAGCCCCGATTAATACCTGATATAACTCCCTCAACCGAATATTTCTTGACTAGCTTTGTGTTCACTACACGGTTGATTTACAGATTCCAGTTTAATTTATTAAGACTATAAATCCATACAATAGTCCAAACTAAAACAACATTACAACAAGATTCACTAACTAATCTTGAAGTTAAAAATATATATATTTGTGGTCCTTTCAAACAAAAAAAAAATTATATTTGTGGTTATTTCATATTTTATCTCTCATATATGATAAATTTCTTGTTTTTTTTTTTTCTTTTTTTTTTGGACGAAACAAAAGATTTTATTCATAAACACGATTAAGATCATCTAAAAGGGCATCCGATAAGCAATCTGGAGCATGATATTGAACCATTCAGTTTGAATATCAGAATCAAAATTGAGGTTTGCTAGCCTATGAGCTACCTTATTAGCTTGCCTATTGACATGAACTAAAGAAAATAAATAACAAGCTTACAACATATCTTTGATGTCTGCTACCAGATCACTCAATCTCGATAGATTTTAAGATGGAGATTTAAAATAGCATTAACCGCAGCCAAACAATCATTCTCCAATATTGCATTGTTCGACCCCAACTCCATAAGCAAGAGCAGCCCTTGTTTTGTACCTAACAATTCAACATGAAGAGGTGAAGTCACATAGGATTTTCTGATAGAGAAAACAGCCAAAAAAGCACCTTGACCATTACCTAAAACACCCCCCCTCAAAGAACACCCCCAGAACTAACACTGGGGAAAAAAGATCCATCAACATTTATCTTAACATTAATAAAATTATCACTTGGTTTGCAACTTTTTAACGCTAACTACTCACTTTCTCTCTATCTCCCAAAAACCTCTACCAGGGCTGTCTTCTTATGGAGTCATGGATCAAGGAGGCAATGCTAGTCATCATACTAGTAAAGGTTTCCGCGTACATGTTAGCAGCGGCTTCTTTGTGGCTTCTGGAATTTATCTATTCTTATTTCCATCTATCTCGTTAGAGGAGATGCAACTCTTATTTATACTGATGCAGTGTCTCACAGCGCCAATACGATTCAGGTACCAGCCATGGTTCATCCTTTGTTGGAAGATTGGGGTGGAGAATTAAGACGCAATCAGTTTTACTCTTCCGTGGTTGCATTGAATGTTAGCCAAATAGTCACCCTCAAGTATAAGAGGTACAAGTAATAGTATAGGGATTTAAGAAAAATTGTCGAACCCACGAGGATTGGATTCCTTTCACTAGCTATGGTGTTAACCAAAGGAGAGCTAGAATATGCAAATGTACAATCACAAACCTAAATTCACAAGAAAATCTAGGCAGATAGAGAGTATGTGCATTGTGGTGGTAGTGAAATTATTTGTTGAATAGAGTGGTGAACCAAATTAAAATAAATACTCAACTATAAACTAAACTAAACTAGTAATATAATGGATGAAGTTAGGGGTTGGATTGTCTACCACTAACCTCCCTTGCAAGTATTGAAGTTCAAATACAAGTGATGTTATTCTAATTTCCCAATTACCCTCTTTGCATCCGGATAAGAACTAGAAAGGCTTAAACTCCTTTAATATTATCAATTCCAACCTGATAAGTCTAAAATTAACTACCTAAGAACAAATCATATTACCGGTTAAGTCTCAATTAATTGTTCCTAGATGCATAAAGCTTTGATTTTAACTCACAACATTCACATACACATAGAGGATGCTATCATGCTATCAATACTTAAGGTTAACTACTCCCTAAATATTTTTTCATGAGATGACAAACACAACACATTCAAAGTAGTTAAGTTTGAATGAATACATTCACTTCTTGAATTAGCATATGAAGATGAAAATCACAAATATCATCATATATAAATTAAAACAACAATTCATACAAGTTTGGCTAAGACTTTCAACCCTAGTCCCAACAAAGTACTACTCACTCATAATTACATATACTAACTTCATAATCAAATTAAACACCCAAAATATAATCTACAGTAAAAGGGATAGAGTTGGCTTAGTGTTGTGTCAGATGGTCCCCAAGTTCACGTCTTAGTGGTGATGGTGGTGGTGGTAATTCCTTCTCATTCTTGGTCTTGAAGATTTGATGATTAAAGATAGTGAAGCTTGTATTATGTATTGTGTGAATAAGTGGAGTAGATGGAGAAAATGATAATAGAAAAGAGAGTGGAGAAATGATGTAGTAGTGGTGGTGTTAATGGAGGTAGAGGATAAGAAATGATGGTGGTGATGGAGGAGATAGAGTAGTATGGATAGTACGAGTTTGGATTTTGGGAGGTGAATATGAGGGTTTTGTGGAGGAGATTGAGAGAAAAAGAAGTTGTAATGGGTTGATATGGGTGATGGTTCAAGAGTGTAATGAAGACATGCTTATATAGGGAAAAGAGAGAGGTGTAAAATGATAAAGAAAGGCAAATGAAGCAGCAATGTCTCTTGGATGAAATGAAAGGGGTAAGGAGATGGAGTGTTAGAGTGGGTTTAGGTCGCTAAAGTCAAGGGGAAAAGTATGGAAGATAAGGTGTGTGATTAGAGTAGAGAAATGATGAAGAAACATGGTGATTGACCCCTAAAAAAAATGGAATATTTTTGTGTGTGATAGAGTGGACTTTCGGTGTAACATGGGGAGAAGAGATGGTGTGGGAAATAGGGGAAAGGTTGTGGTTGATTTGTAACCAAGAAGTTGGGATTTGGTTAAGGGAGATGATGGTGAATGGATGTAATGAAATGAGTGTAATGTTACTCCTCCTCCTTACTTCTCCATGAATATGGCCGAAAAATACATGGCACTACCATGAGTGGTGGTTCGCCGAAATTCAGAATTTTACTTTTTGCTCCACATTTAGCTGTCATTCTAATTCCTAGCTCCAATTCTCCACTTCAAGACCCAAAATAAATGTTTCCTTCACTCTTTGCAATAATCCTAGATAAATAAGAAAATGACTTAGTGAGAGCTAAAATAGACTCAAAAACAAGTTAAATTCAATATGTAGGGGAATGCATATATATGTAAATTATGGTCTAACATTGAGCAGCCATGAATTTTCAATGGGACGCATGGATCACTCATGGCTTCGGATTTGCACTGGCTGAATGGATTTTCTTTGTCCTTGGTTAGTGGTTTGCTTAATGATAGGTCCCAAGGGATTGCGACAATTATGGTGGTTGCCAACAGTGGATAGAAAGGTGCAATAGGTCTTGGTGATGGCAGCAGCGACTGGTTTGCTAGGGTGCCAGGGTAGTTTAGTGCGCTAGGACAGTATGGATTTGCTGCATTAAATTGAGCTAAGGTTTGGGTCTCTTTGGGCCTTAGGCTTAGCCTAATTTAGTTGTTTCTTATTTTTATTTTTCCTATTCAATGGACTCTAACCATTTAATTACTTGATTCTTAGTTGTACAACAATTGAGTTTTCTAGTCGATTGTGATTGTTTTATGTGTTGAGAGTTAGGCTAATCAGATTTTAATTATTTTGGTAGGCTCGTTTGTTAGAATAAAGGAGCTAAACTTATTTGCAATGAGTGATACTTGTCAGTTTTCTTTGTTTGCTTGCTCCTAGACAAAAATTGATGTACGTTCCGTTCTAACAATGATAAGAAATGAAATTATCTGCTTCTTCTAAAAAAAAAAAATCAATATTCATCTTAACAACCTTAGCCTAGGAGGACGCCAAACTTTGGCTATTGGCCTCTTTGGTGCTGTAGTCGAACCTAAGCCAGATGGAACATTTGCTTGTAAATATTCTTCATACCATCCCACTCCAATAGCTACAAGAACATGACCATTTCTATGTTTGTCATTCCACAATTTATCATTTCTCTTCTTCCATAAGCTCCAGATATAAAAGAACCAATATGTTACACCCCACATCCGATTGACCCCTTTTACTGAGTTGCACGAATCACTTTATGTTTTACCATTCGTGGTTATAGTTTTATCTTTTAGGGGGGTGGCTAAAAGTTGACTTTTTATGGGTTAACAATTTGAGAAAATTTCCTTCATGAAAGTCGTAGAGGACGTTAAACCGAGCGCGTGCATATGTGGTACGTAAAAATTGGAGTTCGTATGCAAAAGTTATGAGTGAATTACGAAAATTAATGTTCATGGTAAAAATTTAATATATATGGAAAGTTACCCGGGTAGGTTTCCAAAACCGGAAACCCACCCCTCTTTCTCTCTCCTCTCCCCCGACTCTTCCCCCTTTCCCTTCGGATTTTCTTCCTCCCTCTGATTCCTCACTTTCCGGCCACCATCCGGCGTGCAACCGGTCACCACAGGGGCGCCTCAACCCGCTCTGGACGCCAGTGACCTAGGATTGTGGAGTTTTGGCCGTGAAAGTCCGGATCGAAGCAAAGATTGCTCCGGCTGCAGTTTTGGGATTTCGCCGATTTCCGGCCATTCCGGCCACTTCCGGCCACCATATGGACATCGAAGGTTCGGTTTTTGATGGAGATCATTTCCCCTAAAGTATTTCATTCCAATTTGCATTGTAGAGGTCGAATTAACGATTTGCATTTCTAGGGTTCTTGAAGCTTCGGGGCTTTCCTTCACCGGCTTGATTCGACCACTTCGAGGTAAAATTGGTTAATGTTGTAGTTGGGAAGCTGATTGGGCTTGTTGTGTAGATGCTATTGCCGGAATTTGGTGGTCATCGGAGGTAGTGGTCGCCGGCGCGTGGACCCCACGTGCCGCCACTGTAGGTGGCGCGTGGTGGCGCGTAGAGCAGCGTTTTAATTATAGTTTTAGTTCCATAAATCCTATATGGATTGTAGAATTTGATACATGAAGTTTGGTGGAAATCGGAGGAATTACGAATTGATTATAAATGGTTTATTATTGATTTACGTGAATTCGATCGCCGAATTTCTTTCGAATTCACTTTAGATCTTACATCAATGAATGATTAATGTTGGAGTATTAAGGATGGATATTGTGAAGAGTTGAGGAGTTGGATTTTTGGAAGGGGGATGTTTTGAATTTCCATTTCTAGGTATCGTAAAGTTAATTTCCGTCCTGTGAAATATATATATTTATGAATGCTATTCGTACAGGACGAGAGGAGTCTCCATACGAGGAAAATCATGAGCGACGTCAGGATTGACCGCATACTGTGAGTGGACTTTTATTTTTAAAGAATGATGCATGCATTTATTTTTCCCGAAATAATAATTTATTTATAATTTTATTATCGAGCATAATATTTTGCCTTGGATTATAATTTTGGCATTGTTTTTCCATATGAATTTCAGATACGAATCTATTATGCTCAGATTTGGATTTTATGATTTGTTTTCGGAATATGATTAAATTTTCGGAGATTAATTATAATTTATTTTCAATTATGATTCGGGAATGGATTTTGAGCCTTTGATAAGTATCTCCGATATATGGCTTTTATTTGAAATCATGATTTAAGTGATTTTCGACGAATTACTTTCTGGAATTTATTAATATATTTTATTCGTCGATATAGAGAATATTTTTTTGGCGTGTGGGACACGCCGTCGTTTCGTTATTATTTTCTCACTTATATATTTTAAGTTTTGGCGTGCGGGGTCACGTCGTTGGATTTCATTTTATCTCGTGAGAAATATGGGGAAGCCTTATGGATTTACTGGTTTTTGAATGTTTTTCCTCACCATACTCGGGTCATTCGATTAGGTCTCCTCCTCACTTACTTTGTGTTTGTGAGTGGCAGTTGAGGTAGCTTATTCTCCTCCTCACGTGGGTGGCAGTCGAGGTTATTAGTTCTCCTCCTCGCACAATCTATGTGTGAGTGGCAGTCGAGGGTAGGTAGAGCCTGAGAGGCTCCATTCCCGTATGATGAATTCTCTTCCCCGTATCCTTTTATTGTTGTTCTTGACTAGCGGGGCTAGTCCGATTTCCGTTTAACCAGCGGGGCTGGTCCTATTTCTCGAGCATCGGAATTTATATTATTCTTCGTGGTTATTTGTGACTAGCCCCATTTCTTGAGAGGAACTTCTCGCGGCTTGTTTTCATAATTATTGCATGCATCGAAAGTTTTTAATGAAATAATTGTGGGAAAGTATAAAAATCCATTTTGTTTAAAAATTGTTTATTTTTGTCCACTCACGCTAACGTTTTTATATACTTTTCCCCTGGGCCCTTCGGTTTCAAATGCCCAGTTTTCAGTGTTGCTGCTCGGCGTTCAGGAGTGAGCCATAGTGACCGCATCCGCTTCCGTCATCATATTTTGTAGGTTATTTATTTAGCCTACGGTACTCTATGTTAAACTTTATTCCTAGAATGCTCTGATTACTAAGGGATATGTGACCCAAACTTGTATGAATTATATTTGAGGTCTATGACCTAACTTTGGTGATTGTAGTAACTTGTACCCCTTTTTGGATAATATGTTTGACGTTGTTAGCTTGTGATGGGATTTGTTGAATTTGGGAGCAAGGCGGCTCCAGGAGTTGTGGTTGGACTATTAGAAGTGAATTTTGTTTTCCGCAGGGTTTTGGGTTATCCATTTTTAAGGGAGGTTATGCCGAAATTTTTGGTAAATCTCCTTTAAAGGTGGGTCCCGCAGGGCCACTTCGGATTCCAGGGTGGGATTCGGGGTGGGTCTTGTCACAATATTTTCTCAAACAAACCAGAAGGCAAGGATGTAGCTCTCTCAAGTAACCAATCTTTAGAATTCAAATGAGAAGAGACATGCTAATTCTCTTTTTTTGAAATAGAAGGTTCATTGCATTAGATGACCAGCTAAAAAGCTAGAGTCTACATACCCTTAAAAGACAGAAAAATGGTGAGGTAACAACCAAACTTCTATTTAAGTACTGCAAACTCAATACAAGTCAAATGGAGCCTACTTTTAAAGCGGACTCATAAACAAAGAACAACTCCGTGTCTTCTGAGGCAAAATCATCCGCCAATCATGCAATTGTGGTATGAAATAGAAAGCTACTTCCTAGCAAACAAATAGGAGCAATTCCTCATCCATAAGCCACTTTCTCTAGCCTAACTCGAGATAATTACCAATTCCGGAGAACCATGATCTGAGTTATGACTGGCACTTGAGAGACCATAAAGGCCCAGTATCGCCCAATGAGGTCCAGCTCTCGGGCCAGGCTAGCCAAAACACTAAGTAATGAAAGAGGGTGTCAAGGCACCCTCCAACCTGGCCCAACTCTGAAAAGAATCAAACCAACTCAACTGGGCCCAAAAGAGATGAAGCCCATATCGTCCAGGCCTAGACCCAGAGGCCCAACCCAAGACGAAAGCGCTGGCTAGAGCACTACTCCCCCGCTGCCAGCCTGCCGCCGCCGCCGCCCAGTCCGGGGGACGTCCAACCCATACAGCCATCCCTGCATCCATTCCCCTTCTAATCAAAACCAGACGTTCGATCAGTTTCGGCACCACACTACCGTGCAACACCACAGATTGGGAGAATCCGACCTCAAACGTCGATCCTGACGCCGATTGATCAAGCACCAGAAGAAGCAATCTCCACCTCCCCGAACCATTGTACTCTGCTTTCTCGACACTGGCAGCCGAGACGTTCCAAGTTTCCGCTACCAAGCCGACGCCGATCTAGTTTACCTTCAAATCGGAGGCTATTCGATCTTCAGGCACCACCAATCCACTATGAAGAAAGACGCCCAAAGTTTCCCAGCCACGACGAGGCACCTCGCTGGTACTAACAACAAACGGCAATCAGAAGTTTCCAGCCGCCGCCGCACACTGCTCGTTTGCTCTGTTCACTTTTCCTGGGAAACATATTATATTTCACTTACATACTTAGTTTGTTGACATGCTAATTCTCTTGTTGACATTTGTAATATGAAAAAAAACACATTCAGATTAATGAAGGTACTCAAACTTTTCACAAGGAAGCGAAATACTACAAAACTAAAATTTAAATGGTTACGCTTATTTTTGATATGCACCGACCACTTCTCTTAATTTGGCAATGAAATTCCATATTCATTTAATTATTAGCAAGTTACTACAACCGAGATACAAAATTTAAAAATTGTTTCCTATGCGTAAGGCTGAAAATTGTGCGACCTATGCAATTCAGTGATTCACATGGAAGGCCCATGCCGGCTATTTAAGACCATTCGGTTTTTTTTTATTGTTCATTATAGTGGAATTGATTATATCAGATCTAGATAGAGATCTAGTTCATGACTCTATTAGAGAGAGAGAGAGATATATATATATATATATATATATATATAGAGAGAGAGAGAGAGAGAGAGAGAGAGAGATTGCTCCTCCGTTGTGTTCTTGATTAGGAGGTCAAGGTATGGTGGTAGGCTACGTTGGTGACCTCACTGCAAATCAATGTGGTCAAGAGAAAAATTTCCAAGTTCTTTTGAAGAACCCTATGATCAATTCTAACAATTTAAGGTATGCAACATTTTTTTTTAATTGATTTGTCTTGTTTGTCTATTTTCTTACTAATAGATAAAGCAGTCATCTCAAACCCCTAAAGAGCGAGTCATCTTGAGAGTTTCTTATACCTTCATGAGTTTATAGCCTAAATGAGTTTCAGATATGTTATTATTGACCTCCAAATAATATGTTGACGAAACTAGTTTAGCGAACTAAGATTTTATATATATTACTAGATGAGCCCCACTGCCCGTGAATATTTATTTATTTGTTTATTTTTTTAAAATAGGGAGTGGGAAGTTTTTTCTATAGGAGTGGGTAGTTTTTCATGGAAGTGGGTGGTTGTTTCAGGTTCTGATATGTTTCATTTTCACCATTTTTTTTAATTTTATAATTTGACTGAATTACCCCTATCTATTTTATAAGTTGTAAAGTTTTTTAATATTTCAAGGTCATTTTGGTGCATTTTTTCTGTTTTGGCTAACAAAGCCTCTTCTTTTAATAATATACTAGTCTGCAATCACATTATGCTCTACATGTGTAAGAAAAATTTTAATTGTAAAAAAAAAAAAAAAGTTATCTGCAAAAGAAATAGATTCAATGGGTAGTTATTGCATAGAGAAAATAGTGGGAGAGAAAAGTGGGGATTGTGAGATCATTCCTTTTCAATTTCTTAATAAAATCTATTTTATAATTGTCCTATTTACCCTTATGATTTACTTTATTGTCAAAAGTTTTTTAATATTTCAGGGTTAAATCTGTCAAAAATTTCAATTTTGGCTAACAAATGCCTTTTCTTTTAATAATAGTATAGATATTATTATGGATTAAATACTTGTTACTCCCTGTACTTTGCTCCAGAAAACAGTTCAGTCCCTCACCTTAAATTAAACAATTTAGTCCTTATTCTCTCTAATTCTCACACAAAAGGTCCAAAATGATCCAAAGTGACTATTATACCCCTCACTTCGTCTTTTTATTTTTTCTCTATTTTTTTTTTATTTTTCTCCCCTTTTTTATATTCTCTCTCTCTCTCTCTCTTCTGTCTCTCTCTCTCCCTCCCCCTTCCTGAAAACAAAATTCCTCTTCCTCTTTTTTTTTTTCTTTTCTTTCTTCTTCTTCGCGTCTTCTTCCTCTTCTGGTTCTCTATTCTGTTGTTTTTCTTGCAGAGCTGCTGCTGATGGGTGGGAGACACTGGCAGAAGCAGCAAGATACAGCAAGTTAGCGGGTCTGTTGGAGGAGGGGTGTGCGCAGGTGGAAGGGCGCTGGGATCTGCGCAGCCGTGCGCTGCGCTAGGCTGACGCCGACGAATCCGATCTGGAGGCTGGAGGATTGCTTGGCTGGAGGCCCGTGGGACGAAAGGATTATGCCGTCGAAGTTCATGGCGGAGCGGAGGGGAGTTCAGCGCCAGTGGATCGAGTGATGGTTTCTGGTTTTCATTGTTTCTGGTTTCTGGTTTTCTATGTTTCTAGCTAAATCTAGCTCTTGGGTAATTTTTAAATTGTACTTGGTTTCTGGTTTTCATTGTTGTTGCTGGGTCGAGTGATGGTGGCAGCGCGGAGAGGCGGTGACCGGAAGTTTAAGAAAACCTGAGAGCAGAGGCGTCGAAGATTTGAGGTGAGCTTGTGGAGGCTGGGATCTATGCCATGCATCGATCCTGCCTGGGCTTCAATCCCAGGTTACCAGTCGAGTTAGAGAGGTTGGGGTGGAGCCAACTTCAGGAGCAGCTTGTCGAGAGAGAGAGAGAGAGAGAGAATAAATAAAAAAGGGATTGAAAAAATAAAAAGAGAAAAATTAAAAAAAGAAAAGAAAAATAATATAAAAAAGAAAGTGAGGGGTATAATAGTCACTTTGGATCATTTTGGACCTTTTGTGTGAGAATTAGAGAGAATAAGGACTAAATTGTTTAATTTAAAAGGTGAGGGACTGAACTGTTTTCTGGAGCAAAGTACAGGGAGTAACAAGTATTTAATCCTATTATTATTGACTTAATTGTCTAAAAAAACTTCTAATTTTTTTTGAAAATTTTTATATTGGCTTAGTGCAACGCATCATAAATTTTTGTGGAGCTAACTGTAGTTCGATATCATGACATTGAATATTTAGGCCCCTGGATGTGTGTATTGTGTCTGGGGTACTTTTTCAATCGTTAAATCATGTGTGGCTTGGGTACTTTTTGTTTGGTTAGTTACTTAGTTTGTTTCAAAATTTTAACATATTTTGTAATCACGTTTGATTTGATTGTCTGTGTATGTTTTGTTTAGGATGTAAGTAAAGAATTACACATTTGTTTTTTACGGTCAATGACATTATTTATTATTGACGATCAATAGAGTTGTTCTTTTATAGGGGATAGCAATACAAGTTACAAGCTTTCGAATTTATCTAACAATGTTCTTTTGTTATTTTTTTGTTTCAATCAAATTTTATGATCTTCATATTAAGTTTTATTTTGCTCTTATGTTTGGTTTGGGGTGTACAATTACACGTTTATTATTGACAATCAATAACATTATTGGGTCCTTGACCAATAACACCAAAATGAGCCAAAATTATCTCACTTACCCCAGCAATATATTTTTGTTCCCACTAACCCAATTTAACATAAAAATATAATTTTACCCTTAGTCAAATTAAACAATTACGTACATGCCACGCTCTCTTTCTCTCTCTCTCCAGCACATCAGCACACACACACACACACTCCCTCTCTCTCTCCCCCCCCCCCCAAACATGGCCGACATCTGCACTCTCTTTTCGGTCAAAGCTCCCTCGCCGCCACGCCATCTCTCTCTCTCTCTCTCTCTCTCTCTCCTCTCTCTCTCCTCTCTCTCTCCTCCGCTCCGCGCTGATCTGCACTCTCTCTCCTTAGTGGGAGCAAATTCGACTGGTGCAAGTCGGGAACCGTGCCTGGTCTCCAAGCCATTGAAGCCCGGATTTTGTTCTGATCCGTAAGTTGTGTCTTTTCTTCTCATATCCTACTTAGACATCTCGTTTGCTGAATTGCCCACCAAATGTTCGACGAAATGCTTAGGAAGAACATGGTCGCGTGGAATGCAATGCTTTCAGGGTATAAGAGTTTGGGGGATGTACAGAAAGCACGCTCAATGTTTGATCAAATGAAGCCGTGAGGTCTTAATTCATGGTGTTGCATGATCGACACGAATGTGAAGAATGGCGACAATGAGCGTGGCGTAACGCTTTTTCGGAGTATGGTGATTGAGGAAGGTATAAAGCCATTTGCGATGCATTTCCGTAGGTTCATTTACGAGTCTTTCTTGTCTGTTTGTGTTGATGTTAGAAACCGAAGATTCTAATTAACGTTATTGAGAAAGAGATAGAGGAGAGAGAGACACACGATGTATAGTGGTTCGTCTCCCGCCTTAGTGGGAAACTACGTCCACTTCAATATTGCACTATATATGTGTTTTGGGCCTTGCGGCCCAACATGATTACAAGAGATCGATGTTGAAATGGGATGGCTATCTAAGTGGGTGGAGGTCCCTTTTATAAGTAAGGGAGCCTCCCCTCTTACACTTATTTTCCAATGTCGGACTCAAAGTCCCCTTTTCTAGTGCATAAAGCTTATTATGGAGGCAACTTGGCAAGGCCGGGAAGATGGCTTCCCGGTGAGGTATTGGTCGCTTCTGACTACCGTGGCGTAGCTTGGACATCGGACTACGAGATGCACGTCATGGTTGGGTCCCACCATATCTTGTGGGTCCCCCAAGAGAGTGTTACATATGCTTGGTGACATAGCAAATCCTCCTTAATAGTGGAGGTATGTACAGTTTGTTTGTTGTCATCATGGTTGGCGTTGTGCTATGTAGATACACATTGCGTTGGATTTGAATGTGGACAGGGCAGAGCATGTGCTTATATGTGCCCAAATATATATATATATATATATAATTTTTTTTTTTTTGAATGTCTATTGGGGGGCAATATACGTTTTTAAATTGATATAATCTCTTCTTTTTTTCTTTAATCAAAGTTTTATTTGTCTAATTTTAGGAATATTAGTTCCTATTTTGACTACCGAAAGTTCTATTGAGGGGCAATAGACGTCTATTTATTGCCCCCCAATAGAGGGCCAATAGAGGTCTATTGGAGGCAATAGATGATTTCAGAAAATTCCGGTGGGCAGCGGTCGGTGACCGAATTCAGGCGAAAGTTGGCCGGATTCCGGCAACCGGTGCCAGAACTTCGGCAACCGGTAATCGGAATCCGGCAACCAGTGACGGACTCCGGTGGCCGGCTCCAGCGAAGTCTCATATGGTTTTTCTCTCTTCCATTTTTTTTTTTCTCTCTCTAAGTAACAAAGGAGTGAGGGTAAAATGGTATTAAAAAAAAAAAAAATCTTAATGGGGTATTAGGGAATACCTCTTTAGAGTGTTTTGGGTAAGAGAGAATTAAAAAAATTTAATGGGGTAAGTGGGAAAAAAATACCTTGAAATGGGGTAAATGGACAAAACCCCAACATTATTTGCTATTAACGATCAATAGCATTGTTTCTCTTAGGATGACAATATATATTATAGGGGTTCCAGCTACTTTACTTGTTTTGTTTGGTTATTTTGTTTCAAATTTATTTAGATATTTTCTTTATATCTGGTCACAATTCTATTTTGCTATGTATATTTTATTTTGGGTGTTAGCAAGGATTATTCTTAACATTATTGATGGTCAGTAACATCTTTGTTATTGAGGGTCAGTAACATTTTTATTATTGAGAGTTTACTATTAACAATATGTAGCCTTATTTCTTAACATATAGCAATACACTCATTCACTAATTTTGTTGTGTTATTTTGTAATCGCACTCAACTTTTAGATATTGACCACAATTACGAATGCTATTGACAGTCACTAATATTGATTTTCAGGTGATAATGCAACAAGTATGTTCTATCAAAACACTAAAAGTTTTCTTCAACAAACCTGGAAGCTGTCTTGCAATAGAGAATTATTATTTTTAGTTGTTTTTCAGCTTATTTCGGTTGTGGGTAAGCATTTTGTGGTCCTGTCCATGCAAAAAATGAGAGTTTGGCAAAGATAGTAAAAAATAAAAAATGAGGCAAAGACAAGTGGTGAGATTTTTGTAAGGGTGCGTCTATTGCCACCCTATCATTTTTTTTTAGTTCACCCTACAAACATTTGAATTATTGAAAGACCATATTACCCAAGTGTAAAATGACTACTAAGTACATTAATTTTCTAAAATCCAAATTTGTAAGGAAAAATAAATAAATAATCAATGAATTAAATAGAAAGATTAGTTAATTTCTCATTTGATAACATTAATCTTCATCTTCTCCACCCAAATTTGCATTTATTAGAGCATCTTTAGCAGACTCTCTATTTTGGCTCCTTAGCTATTTTGGAGAGTATGTTTAGCTTTTTATATATTTTAACAGCTGCACCAGACTCCTAAGTGGCTCTCAATTATAACTTTTAGCTATCTCGCTCCTAAATATAGAGAGCGAGATGAGGATCTCTATAATTTATAATATTCCATTTGAGTTATTTTATGTAATTTTTAAATACATTTAAACTATTTAACTTTCCTTTAAAAAATAATATAAATTCAAAACTAGCTATAATGGAAAGCACTGATGCAGACTTATTTCTAAAGTGGCTAGTCAAAATGACTTTTTAGCTACTTTGGCTAAAATTTGACTAAAAAATGGCTAGCATTGCTAAAGATGCTCTTACTATTTTTTTGTCTTTTTGTTACCTCTTCATCATGAATTCGTTATTTAATTCACAAAATCAATAGTGTTAACTACATCAAAATCTTTGCAATACCTTTTGTGAACACCGAAAGTAAAAATTTAAAACACCAAAGAAAAATCTCAATATCTTCTTCATTGCTCATATTTGTTAACTAACTAATCTTTTGACATAGATTGAAATAGATGAACATTGAAGCAGAAAGAAAAAAAATTAAAAAAATGGAAGTAAATTAGATTATGATTTTGTTAGGAAACTTTAATATATTATATTTTTTTATTGGTATAAATTAAGTGCTAGATTTTCATTAAAAAAAAAAACTCTTTTAATTGGATATGTCATATAAGGATATTCTTGAAAATAGAAATGGGTTACATAAGTAAATTTAATAATTGAAATTAAAATGTAGGGTGTAATGAGCAAGTAGGGTGAACAAAGAAAATGGTATGGTGACAATAGTGCCGCACCCTTTTTGTAATTTACATTAATTCTTTAGACAAAATTGAAATACATACTGTTCTGTCAGAGCGTGTCGTCAGCGTTAATTTGTCAGCATGAGACTTCATCTTGCGTGTTCACCGCATGATTCTCTGACTAGTTATGGCCAGTAACCGTTATTGGTAAATAACTCTATTTATTTTGGTCAAGTTGATTGATTTTTATTTTCAAAACTAAAAGGTAAGATCATTAAAAATGTGACATGTATGGCAAGACTTATTTGCATATTGTTAACGTTAGAAATCCGAGGGGTCTCTAGTTAGCATCAAAGAGAGAGAGATAGAGAGAGAAGGAAAGAGTTGACACGAGATGTATAGTGGTTCGCCCCCGCATGAGCGGGAGACTACGTCCACTTGAATGTGTACTAGTGTGTCGAGCCTTGCGGCCTAATAAGATTACAAGAGATGTAATGGGATGAATGGTGTTTAAGTGGGAGGAGAGTTCCTTTTATAAGTGAAGGAAGTCATCTCCTTTACATTGTTTTCGATGTGGGACAAACAACCACACAATTCTAGCTAGTTCAAGAAGCATGTAGAAAGCCATGTTGTGGAGGCATCTTGGCAAGGGCGGGAAGGTGGCTTTCCGGCGACGGATTTGCGACTTCCGGATACCGTAGCGTAGCTTGAACATAGGGCTACAACATGCAAGTGGCGGTTGGGCCTCACCATGGCTTGGGGGTGTCCCAAAGAGGGTGTTAATTATGCTTGGTGAGATAGCAAATACTCCATATTGTTGGAGGTATGTACAAGTCCCCGAAGTCCCCAAGTAAGAGGAGCTTCTTGGTTGGGGAGTTATACACATGATCTCACCAAGCATAAGTAACCGGGCGGTACGGAGCCCCTATAAGTCCCCGAACTCCGTAAGCAAGAAGGGACTCGTTTAATCCTGCACAATGAGACAAAAAACGCGCATATGTAGAATGCTTGTTGTATTGGTTACCGTTCGTATTAATGGAATGCGAAAAGAATTCGATTTGTAGTGGGCAACAAATGGTAGAAGAATTCAATATTCCATTAATGTGTATGAACATGTAAAATATTGGTATTTGTATATGTGGATCTTATGGCCATATAACACGCACAATAGATAGTGGAAAGTGTAATGGGTGTCCATATAAAATTGTGGGAGTAGTCCCGGTGACATCGTATGAAGCGTTTGTAAACTTGGGGCTTAAGTAAAACATGTTGGACATGATCAAGCAAGTTGGGTGTAGTTGAGTGTGTAGGCGCTGTGCGAGCATGCGAGGCGTGGCCCAAGCGCAAGTCGTGGCCATACTCGATACCCAAGCAAGTCGTAACCCGAGCATGTTTTAACTAAGTCGTAAGTGTCACAAGCTTCTAGATGAATGTCACATGTTTATTTAATTGAGTTGCAATTAAAATAGAAGCATGACATGTGTGTATAGCATGTACTTGTAGTAAAGTTGCTAATAACATGTGGTAGGCATGCGTAAGGGTCATGGAGACATGTATAGTCATGGCATC
Organism: Rosa rugosa; assembly: GCF_958449725.1. Lineage (NCBI taxonomy): Eukaryota > Viridiplantae > Streptophyta > Magnoliopsida > Rosales > Rosaceae > Rosa > Rosa rugosa. The sequence goes on along the minus strand of NC_084822.1, from coordinate 56,279,941 downwards.
GACAATAGCTCAAATTGCAAGAGCGTAAGAGATAAGATATAGTGACTTATCTTATGTCGAGCATGACGGTCCATTGCAACGGCGAAGTTCCTTGTTAGAAGGCAGATGATGTCGTTGATTAAAACGGTGTTTATGCCTCGTCAAGATAAGGTAAATGATTAGCAATTTATCCATATCAATGAATCGACCGAGCACAGGTGCATGCATATGATAATTACTGAGAGAAAGTACGTAATTGATATGTCTATAGGCATGGTGAGTGCCATATCAATTAGAGCCACATATGGCTTCATAACGAGCATGGGCGGATGGCATATATGGATCATGGGCCTTTGAAATATATGATCCTAGAAATACATGGAGGACTAGCACATGCATGTCAATGTAAAATTTTGCATGTTAGTATACATGTTGCATGTGTGCTGCAGCTGTGCTAGTCTTTGGCACATTCAATTTAAATTTGTATTGACATAAGAAAGACATAAGGACATGGCTACCTGACGTGCATGTGCGACCAAATATATGATTACCAACTGTCAAGCATATGTACAAAACTCACAGCAAGGTCATGTCAATATGCGGTGCATTGTAAGTGGCGGTGAGTCCTAGAGACAACACTATCATATATATACATATATATATATATAAAGCAGGTATATATACATGTGCTGTGTCAGGTGTTATTGAGTGTGTCATGCTTTGAAATAGGCGCGTGGCTTTCACATGTTCACCCAATAAGCATATAATATTATGCATCTCAATAAGTGGTTGGGATATATAGAGAGGCTTATCTTTGTTTGAGGCCTTGACAGCCACAAAGTCTCGGGAAGTTTGAAGCCATAATTGAAGGCTGAGCTTCGACGGAGTTGACCGCTGACAGAGCAAAGAAACAGCTGCCCGACACAACGTCAGTGAAGGAGATTGCAGATGAATGATTCGACGAGATCGTTAGATGTAGGTGAGCGGGAGGTTTGCCGCTGATGGATGGCCTCACTGAGCAGAGGTTGTCCGGCGGAGCGGAGGTTGTTCGGCTAGTGGTGGAGGTTTTGGTCAGCGGAAGAAGATGCCGCTGATGGTGCTTAGCGGAGCCGCTGAGTTGGTGAGCTGTGGTCGTTGCTAGAGTTAGCGGGGGATGGCTTGGCTGGTGAGTTGGGCGGTGAGTTGCCCAGTGGCGGAAGTTGGGGACTTGGGCTTGCTAGCCTGGCTAGCGGGAGGTGGTCGCTCAACATAGAAGCTCGGCGGAGGAAGAAGGTCGAGCGGAACTTCACAGCAGGCCCGGGGTTCGGCGGAGCTGTGGCTAGCAGTGGCTCGTTAGCGGAGCTCGTGGTTGAGTTCAGCGGAGCTGGGGTTTGTGAGCTGCGGTCTTGGTTGGCGGAGATTGCGGCTAGTGGTAGTTGAGCTGGCGGTGGGTTGCCGCTGAGTTGTGCAGGCGGAGGCTATGCGCTGGTGGGTGGGCCTGGCGGTGTCCTGGAGGTTGGCGGAGATGCTCGGCGGAAGAGTTCGGCGGTGCCGTTGACTAAGTTCGGCGGAGCGGAGCTGTGCCTGCGGTGCTGGGCTGCAGCAGAGCGGAGTGGAGCTGTGCCTGTGTTGCAGCGGAGTGCATCGAGCATGGCAGGCCAGCGAGCATGCAGTTGCAGCGGAGGAGAAGCTTTTGGCGCGCATGCAAATTGTGAAACTGGACATGGGTGCCCAGAGAGTTTTTCTGGGTGTCCAGAGTAAATCCAGAAATTTTTTTTTTTTTTTTTGGCAGCCAGCGTTGACTTTCTTCTTCCCGGCGTTGACCAACCATCTCCAGCGTTGACCTTTTTTGAGTTGGGCGTTGACCAAAAGTTGATCAAGCTTTGATGGGCGTTTGACTTTGCCTACGGGCGTTGACCAGCCATGTTGGGCGTTGACCAGCCATGTTGGGCGTTGACCGACCCCGCCGGTCGTTGACCGACCCCAATTTGATGTTTGAATGAGCGTCGACTCGACATTTTCGGGTCAAAGTTCGTGGTAGGTGACGAAGCCTTGGTGTTGGCTTCCCACAGACGGCGCCAAATGTTAACGTTAGAAATCCGAGGGGTCTCTAGTTAGCATCAAAGAGAGAGAGATAGAGAGAGAGGGAAAGAGTTGACACGAGATGTATAGTGGTTCGCCCCCGCATGAGCGGGAGACTACGTCCACTTGAATGTGTACTAGTGTGTCGAGCCTTGCGGCCTAACAAGATTACAAGAGATGTAATGGGATGAATGGTGTTTAAGTGGGAGGAGAGTTCCTTTTATAAGTGAAGGAAGTCATCTCCTTTACATTGTTTTCGATGTGGGACAAGCAACCACACAATTCTAGCTAGTTCAAGAAGCATGTAGAAAGCCATGTTGTGGAGGCATCTTGGCAAGGGCGGGAAGGTGGCTTCCCGGCGACGGATTTGCCACTTCCGGATACCGTAGCGTAGCTTGAACATAGGGCTACAACATGCAAGTGACGGTTGGGCCTCACCATGGCTTGGGGGTGTCCCAAAGAGGGTGTTAATTATGCTTGGTGAGATAGCAAATACTCCATATTGTTGGAGGTATGTACACATATATATAATTAATTTTGCATCCAAATAAACTGGCCGGCCAGAGGGGCTGTACACTACGCCAATATTTGAATCAGACAACACGCATCAGACAACTGCACACATTTTATCTGTCATCTGAAAAATTCTGACGACAGCAAGAATTTTTCTATTGTGAATGATTCAATCATACAACAGTTATTGTAAAATAGGTGTGATGTTATCCGCATTTCTTAAAGGGACAACATATTTTCAGATTGTTGTTGTCCAAATAGTTAGTTTCAGACAACAGTTGTTACATTGATGTTATGCAATTGTTATTCAGACAATGGCTATATTTTGATGTTGTCTGAGTGAATTAATTCAGACAACAGTTATTACTTTGCTGTTGTGTAATTATTATTCAGACAATAGTAGTATTTTGATGTTGTTTGATTATTTTGATTTAGACAACAGTTATTCTGTGTCTGTTGTGTAACGTTGCTTCAGACAATGGGTATTTGTTTATGTTGTCTGTATTTTTTAACTTAATAAACGCTGCTGCCCTAGTTGATCGATTTCCCACACTTGGCCAAAATTCAATTTTAAGACTCCCCCCATTTTGACTTCTGCTGCCCTAGTTGAATTAATGAGTTTCCCACATTTTGTTTTCCCTCTCTACATTTGCCGCTCTCACTTTTTCTCTCAGTATCGACAACTCTCTCTCTCTCTCTAGAGCTCTCTCTCTCTCTCTCTTTCACTAGCTATTCCTGAACGAGTTTCTAAGTCAAATCTATTTTCAGACCCCATAACCCAACCCAATAGACCACCATCGATGCACTAATCCGGCTTCTAGAATCACCTCCCATTAAATCTCGCCTGGATCGCTGCTCGGATCGCATAAGCCTTCTCCATCAGGTATGGGTCTTCTCTCTCTTTTGGTGGAATCTGTGTAAAATTTGATTCCCAAGTTGTTGGGTTCTCTCTAACCAACTGTTTGATGAAATCAACATTTTTCTTTTTGCAAACTGCTGGTTGGTGTCGCCTCGGGCCTCAAACCCGTCTGCCGCCAAGCCTATGACAACAAGAACAGACCTTCAGGTATGGGTCTTCTCTCACTTTTGGTGGAATCAGTGTGCATTTGAGTATGGCAGTTACTTCTTTGTGGTTTCAATTTTGAGTTTTTATTCTCCATTTAGCAGTTTTCTTAGGATTGGCTTTACTTTTCCCCGTTTGCTGATTTTGATTATTGTTCTTGTTGGTTTTGATTTAGGGTGTACAGATTTGGGGCTTTTTGTCTTACATATCATCAGGTACATTTTCTTAGTTTCTCTCTGTTCTATCTTCTCTTTTTATCTTCCTCTTTTTCATTGTGTTTTGTTCTTACTCTTAAGCTCACTCATCTTTCTTGAATTTAAATTGATGGGTAATAGTTTAGGCCATGTGTGAATGTGACTGACTAAGTTGTTTCATTGGTCAAATTTGGGACTTTTGTGTATTTTGAGATCGATTTATGAAATTGTGTATGTTGGAATTCTGGGTTTGACAATTGGAAACCTTCAAGTTTCTTTTGGGTCCTAGTCTAGTATATTTGATTTATGTCTTGAAAACCCAGATAATGCATTTTCTCATAAATGGTACTGTTTTCAATCCCAATTTCTTTCTAATTGCTTGCTTGCCATTGTTTTTGAGAAACTTAACAGAAGTTCAGGGACTGAATTGATTTTGGACCCAAACTACAGGGTAGTAATCAATATTTAGCCCTTTTTTTTTATATCCTTGAAAGTTAGAATCTTTATTCACTACATTCTGATATGTATTCGGGACTTTGTATAAGATCTATGAAATTGATTGTTGTGATGCAATCATTAATCAAAAGGTATATAATGAATCAACACACATATACAAACCCATTGCACAAAGAAATATAGATATATACATACACCTATGTAGTGATAGTATATATTTGCTTGTTTTACCTTATAGTTTACAGTAAGCTAAGTAAGTTGGACTAATTTTTTCTCAGGATACAACTGAAACCAAACGGAAAAATCCAATGCGGACCTTTAAATCAGAGAAGGAGTTTATAGAGTTCACTTTGAAGTATCAACAAGTTCTTGAGAGAGAGATGGAGGTATTTGAAATGATTTTATTAATGTTTACATGCAAAATCTATAGCAGATGTATTGGTCTTTACACCTTCAGAAATGAGCTATTGCAGAGGGAAAAACAACTTTATTGCCTGTAACAGTAAATGTTAAATGATTGGCTTCTAGTAATTTAGTATAATAGATATAGTGGTTGCTGCAGAAATGGACTACTTATAGTGATGCACTGTCCAGGTAAACTTCTGTTTTGTGTGTTGCTTTAAACCATTAGTTGGATCTTATTCTGGTGAGTGTTTGCTTCCTAGGGACTATTAAAATCTCTGCAGAATTCGTTTATAGTGCAAAACTTCTGATGGATATAAATTTCACAACTAACACTTATTCTTTTGGTTATTGCAGTTGGTTTTGCCTATCTTGGCTTTTTTTGGTGAGGTTGTTCCTAAAACAATGGAATTTCTGAGCCCTGTGCACAGGCAAGCAAACCATCCTTCTCTGCTTTTCTATCTTTTTTCTGTTCCTTCTTTGTGGATTGGATTTGGATAATGATCATGCAGGAAAATAAGGCCAAAGATGACCCTCTCAGTCTTTGTCAAGATTGTGTTACTCGACCTATTAGAGTAAGCTTCTGTTTATATTGCTATTTCCTTTTTTTGTTTGAATCTAATTAAGTACTAATCTAGTTTTCTTCTGTTTGCTATTTGATTTTTAAAATTGAAACTTTAACTGAAATTAGTCGACTACTTTAAGTTGATGACTTTTAGAGTAATTGAATTGGTCTATTCAGCCATTATCATCTACAATCTGGAAATGGGAATTTGACCAAGTCTTATATGAAACAGTAATGGAGAGATTCCAAAATCATGTAATTTTCATCAGGTTCCTATTGTAAGTGTAGATGGGTACTCTTTTTTGCATTGTTTTCAAAAGCCTCAAGTTTTCCAAAATGGTATTATGTTCACCGCATCTTAATTATCATTTATATGATTTGCTGCCACTTAAAGCATGCAACTATCTTCATAACTTCCCATTATTTTTCTCTGCTGCCAGCTTATCTTACAATTAAAGTTATGTTTCATATAGGTTGACTATGCTAAGAAGAATATAAAATGTGGGAGGAATGATGGAAGGGAACATCCCAGCCACAAGATTTGTACACATTTATGGACAAATGCATGTTTTTGGCTTCAAAATATATGTAGGCAGGGTGTTTATCACTGTGTTGATGTTATTGGGATGATGAATACTGCTAATGGAATATTGTAGATCTTGTTGGAATCAATGGAAACCTTTTGGTATCAATATTTGATGTGTTTGTAGATGCGTTGATTGATAGGTTTTTGTTAGATGCAATATTCATAATATATGTCTTATTATCTAATATCAGACAATGCAATTTCACCAGAAAACCATTGTTTGACAATTGAGCACAAAAAAATCAAATGAAAAAACTGTTGTCTATACAACATAACAACAATGTCTTTTAAACTGGTTCTATTGCCCAACATTGTAAAACACAATGACAAAGGTACATATTCTGTTGTGTGAAACAAAGGAAAACAACAGAGAGTACAAAGAAACTATTGTCTCATTTCATTAACCAGTACATCATACTAGCAAAACCATGGTTGGAAATAAACTTCAATAATTGCAAAACTTAGAAAGCTGTTGTTTGACTAAACAACACACAACAATTTACTATGAGAAAAATAGAGTGTGAAACTTTAACAGACAATGCTACACTATAAGTTATGTTGTCTTAAGGACCTCAGAAGTTCATATTCTTTAGATTCTGTTGACTTAATTCACTTTGGACAACAGCTATTTTAAGTTTTCTATTGTCTTTTCTGGTGTTCAGACAACAAGTTTATTAGCTCTTGCTCTTGTCCAAATTTTCTTCAGACGACAGAATCTCGCTGTTGTCTGATACCTCCATCAGACGGCACTCACTCAGTCAACAGCAAAGAGGGGTATCAGACGACAGTAAAAAACTGTCGTCTGATCTTATTATTGGCGTAGTGGTAACTCATATTCCTTATTGCGCATGACTGTTCATCACTATCTCTGTACAACGAACAGTACTTGGATTATTTTACTCGTGTTTAAAGAAACAATTGAAACATTTCAAAAAAGAAGAAGAAGAAGAAGAAGAAGAAGAAACAATTGAAAGGAAAGTAGAAATCTTCGGGATGCATGTAGAGATTTACATGGACTTCTTTTCTTGCTGTATACAACGTTCCATTAATGGCAAGATCTAATACTAGAAAAAGATTACCATTAATGGACATCAAAGATTCAACGTCTCGTATAGAATTGAAGGCTTTTCCGTACGTGGCTATGGAAATTGGATTCACAATTAATAAGTTTACCACATTTAATTCCCATTATTGTGAAAGGAGCAAATCTATGCCTCAAACTTGCATATAAATATTTTTAGTTCTGGAAGTAACATATGCTCGTTACTGTCGCTGAGAGCTCGAGAATAAACCAATTTAACCAACACATCGAGTTTGTCTGGTAGAATAAAGAAGTAAGGTCGGCTTGATTGGTTTTCTGTTTCATTTTGTTCTTCCTTTTTATCTCTTTCATTTTTATCTTTTTTCTGGTAGGACAAAAGAGTTCAGCCACCCGCTTCTGTAATTGTGTTCTCCACAAATGAAATGCTTTAAAATGTCTTAGGTCATAAGAACCCTTGAAGATCTTCCAAAGATCTCATGTTCGCTTTAATTTTATCAGTTCAAACTCATTGTTTTGGCCATCGTTGCTAGTTATCTTTAATGTATCATTAAGGTCTATGATTTTATATACAAATATTATCAAAGATGGTATAAAATTGTCCTTAGGCCTCGTTTGGTCTGCGGAAAGTAAGTATGGGAAAGGAAAGTTGTTTCTTTCTTACATTTGGTATGGGAGTATATTCCATGCACTGACAGTGCATAGGTACTTGCAATATGAATGGATGTAATTTTTTTTATATTAAAATATATAAAGAGGTGTGATTAAATGAGTAGCTGTTATTTTTTTTTAGATTAAAATAACTGACAGTGCACTTGCACTGTCGGTGCATACAATCCTCTCCAGTTTGGTATGCAAAAGGAAATGAATCATTCTCCTGAAGCAAAGGAAAATAGGTGGAAAAATGTTTCATTCAATACTCTAAGGAATCACTTTCCTCTATTTTTTCCTTACATTTTTTACTCAGAACACATTACAATTACAAACTTTTTAACAACTTTCCGGATAACTTTACTTATGTTACTAAACCCAAACATCGAAATGGAAAGTTTTCTGAAACTTTTATTTCCCTTCCCATGAGAAAGACAAAAGAATTACTTTCCTTTCTTCGAACCAAACAAAGCCTTAGAGTTAGCCCAAATGGTGGGGGTTAGGATTAGTCAAGTATAAAACTTGCATTGAATTTATGATTTGTATAATCAATTTATTTTACCTTTTTAATTGCAGTAACCATGGGATCTACCAAAGGTGCGGAACTCCTCACGAACAAGGAGAAGGTCATTTTCATCATGGGATCGACTGGATCCGGAAAAACCAAACTCTCTGTAGATTTAGCCCTACAGTTTAAGGGTGAAATCATCAATTCTGACCAAATTCAAGTCTACAAAGGTGGCGATATTATTACTAATAAAGTCTCGGAGATCGAGCGCCAAGGAATCCGCCACCATTTGCTAGGGTTTATTGAAGACACTGAGGAGGACTTCACCATAGAAGATTTTTGCCACCATGTACAAGGTACCATTAAAGAAATTATTAACCGCAATTCGATCCCAATCATTGCAGGTGGATCAAACTCGTACATCGAGGCACTCGTTGAAGATCCAAAAATTAATTTTCGAGCTAAATATGATTGTTGCTTCCTATGGCTCGATGCTTCCTTACCAGTAATATATGCTCATGTGTCAAGAAGAGTTGATCAGATGGTGGAGGCAGGTGTTGTGAATGAGCTAAGACGATTTTGTGTTCCCGGGGCTGATTATGAACGTGGCATCCGACGAGCGATTGGAGCTCAGGAGATGGATCCCTTTTTCATGGCGGAGAGAAATAATGAAGATGAGGATACCAAGATGTCATTGCTTGAAGCTGGCATCAAAGATATTAAGGAAAACACCTGCAAGCTCGTTGATCGCCAAACAGAAAAGATTCGACGTCTGAAGGATGAACTTGGATGGGACATTCATCGACTTGATGTAACATGTGTGCATCAGAGACGTGGAGAAGAAGCTGAGAATGCATGGAGAGAGCTTTTGTTTTGGAACCGAGTTTGGCTATTGTGGAATGTTTTTTGAAGAATTTTCCTTATCCAGGACAGTCAAAACCTACGTGGTCTATGTTCGGGAAAATTTTTAACAAAATTGCAGCGTTGAGAAATCTCTGAAGTCACTAGAAGGGAAATGTGGCTGTCTCGACCTTTTTTAAAATAAATCCTTTTATAGGAAAAATAAATTTTATGTGATCGAATAATAAAAAAATATATGCTGCTAAACCAAGAAATAAAAGTAAAGAAATACTATATTTTATAGTTTGTACTGCATCAAAATAAATACAGATAGAATGTATCATGTTCTCAGATATATATCTTTGTCTTTATCTATAATTTTATGTTCATGTTTATACGAGATTAACTTACATATGCATGAATCATAAATGACATGTACTTATTTGCATAATAATCAAGATATTGCTAATGATATAAGGAAGGTTATTTTCTTAAAAATGAAAGTGGTAAACTTATTGCTGAGCAGCATAGTACATTGGTTCATGCTCATGTGCCAAAAAAGTGAGCAAATCTAGTTGGATCTTGTCAAAATTGTCTATATATGTTTTTGAATTTGTTGTTGTGGTACTTCAATTGGTTGTGGACTTGTGGCAGACACAAATCTCAATCCTCCTCCATAAATTTCATGGCAATTAACTTGAAATTTATATCATGATATTATTTGGTTCATATGGGAACTCCACAAACTCTTGAGTGGTCTATACCTATGTATTATCATGGTACCCCCACAACCTCTTGTATGTTTTTAATGGTAGCGGAGGGGTATGTAATAACTATTTTGGTTTGAGTAATGACAATCATTGATGGATTGATTCAAAATACGGGAACTCCACATTTTCAAGAACTACAACTAGGAGGGAAGAAACTGTGCAATATTTAAACTGTGCATGTCTTGGAACTACTAGTTCATTGGTTTACTCGAATTTGGCTCCATCTCTCATCAAAGTTCTTGTAACCGAGACCAAATGTGCTTGTATATTAGGTTTTGGTTTAGTCATTAACACTGTATTATTGAATTTTCTTTGAATAACCAAGTTCATCAAGAAAACAAAGTTGATACAAGCTAGAAAAATGGTCCCGGCCCATCCTTAGTTGATATAAGTTAAGCCCCTCCCGACCTTGAGGCCCATCCCTAAGCTTAACCCCCTACCAACTTCATGGTCCAGCCCTTCCCATTTTCCAAATCCATTCCTAAACTCTGCATTTAAGTGTTTCCCTGCTTCACAATTTTTGCGCTCATCCTTACTCACTATTAACGTTTTTAGAGACGACAGGCTCTTCCGCAACTGTCACACAGAAATTAAATCCCTTTCCTTATGAAATTAAACCTAATGAACATGAAAGCACTTGCATTAGAGAGTTCTATTCTGATAATCGTGACCAGTATACGATTAATCTGCATTTCAAATTTTCAATCAACAACATATCAAGTTCTTAAACTGTGTCTTGAGAATAATTTCAACAGCTTTTTTTATAATTTTAGTATTGTGGTTTTTATATATGTATGAATTGTATCCCACGTTATTACTATACAAGATTGCTTTCTCCGCCAACTTGTCTTAGAATGCTATTAAGTTAGGCATGTACTTTGAACTAAATCCAATAAAGAAATCAAACAACACATGCATGAATTAGAGTTTGATTAAAATAGGAGACCAACGTTAAATTAACAAATCAATTAGGCCATTAGCATTAGTGGCTCCAAGCTTGGGCAGGTGAGACTCCCCACCCTTTTCCCGGGGGTTTTTATAATCCGGAAGGGTTGGCGGTACGTGGGGATGTGGAGCTCACGTGAGATCCACTCGTGTGGCGGACGTAGCCACGTGAGGAGTACGGGTAAAAGGACAGGGTTAGGTAGGAGACCGGTGGGGCTGGCACGTGAGATGGAACTGTTCCACTTCCATGCGTGTGTGTGTATGGCAAGTGGGGTGGGGTAAAAGAGGTTCATGTACATATATAGAGAGACAGCTGTTTCCCGCGTAACCGAATTGGATGTTGAACCAGTAGTAGTAGTAGTCCTACTGTTGAAGAAAGGGGACTAGTCCTCACTCTCCCTCCTCTCTTTTAATCTTTGCTTTCTGTTTTTTGTTGCTTTCCTCCCTTTCCTTTTTCCGTTTTTTTTCTGTTTCTCTTTCCAGACTCATTCCCACGCACATTGTTTTCGTGACACTCACACGCACCTCAACTATAATGTTTCTTCTCTTTGTTGAAATTTTATAGTGCTTCAGAATAAAGAGACTCCAAAAAGAAAAGAAATTAGAGCGGTTTTGAAATGAGATTAAATGTTGGGCGGCAATTATTGCTATAAAACGAGAGCTCGTGTGAAACCTTAGACCTATAAAATCAATTATTGTTATCGATATCATACTAACCATAAAAGTAACTGAATTTAAGAAACACCTCTAAAAGTCTAAATGCGAGAGATATTTTGTCGTGCCTATATAAAAATTAAATAGAAATATTCAACTATGGTGTTCTAAATTGTTAGATTGTAAAGTACAATACAATGTGTCCCAATCAAAAATCAATTTACAGTTTGGAAATCTAGAATTTCGATAATCCAAAATAACGTAAGTAATTGCCAATAAAGGTTGGTTCAGTTGGTAAGGACGGCCTTGTGTTAGAGCCCCCATCTAAGTTCGAATCCCGCTGCCGACTATTCTTTGTTGGTGGGTAATCTAAAAAATGTTCTGCATAATTTCATACCAATGGGTTGAGCTGGGACACTGACCAGTTTTGTAAGTCATGTTGGGTTAATGTTTTAGGTTTGCCCTGTCCCTGGTACTGTAGGGAAGCCTCCCTCTTACCTGGACTTTTATGTACTAAAAAAAAATAATAATAACTTAAAGTAATTATCTATCTATACTATTATTAAGAGAAGATGTGTTGTTAGCTAAAATTGATTTTTTTGACCTTTATAACCCTCAAATATTAAAATATCATAGATTACATTTTAACATCAGGGACAAAAACGTAAAAAACAAAATAAAATAATAAAAACATAAAATAAAAAAAAATAACAATTTCAAACTCTCCATTCTCACAATTGCTATTTTAACTTCCCGCTACTCAGATGAATGTGAGACATTTTTTAGTATTTATTAACATTTAATCATCCCGTAATCTGATTTTTACTATATTAATTATTTGAAATAATTAATAGGCCGCACATATGCTATTAACTCTAATTAAAGATTATGTATACTTCCACCAGATTGAAGTTTTAGGAGACGAGATTATACAAGCGTAACAACTAGTGGAATGCAGAGAAGAGGAAGCAACGAGGAAGGGAAGCAAAGCAAAGCAATAAATTAAGCTGGTTAGACGGTGGAGTCGGTTTTGGCAGTTTCGCAGGTGGAGCGTGACCGGCACGTGTCGGTGAGTGGTTGGCCGTTAGGGGGAGATAGAGTCACTCCCACTCGGGTGGGCCTTAAATTTTACAGCCTGTACTGACACAACTCCAGTACCGTTCGTCCCCCGATTCTGCTACCCAATTTTGTCGTCTTATGCATCCAGCTCAGCACTTCCGTGCGTCCGTTTCTCCCTTATATATAAAAAATATCTCTTTCCCCAAAATGCGAAACAGCCTGGCTCTTGGTCAAAGTCATTCTTATACGCTCCCATCCACTCCCAAACCAAACAAAACCAAACCGTACACCTCCCCTTTTATTAATTTTTTATTTCATTTTCTCAATTTTTTATTCTTAGCGATAAGATCACTTTCAACTCTCTAGTCTTATCCCAAATCCCTCTCTCTCTCTCTCTCTCTCTCTTTAACTTCCAAAACGGCCAATTCAGCATTTAAAACCCGCGGTTTTGGGGACGTGGTGCACATTCTTTGGGCCGTTTAACTAACGGTTTTACTTGTTGACTGTTTTTACTTTCCCTCGGCCGTTAAAATTACTGTTTACTGTTCTTACGTTATCAAATCTGTGAAAATTCAGAGTCTAGTTGAGCCGAGGCCCCCACCCGTAGACAACTCAGGTTGACATGACTATGCAAGATTCTGGTTAAAAGTTAAAACAGCAGGCGAATAGGGAAACCTAATTTTTGTTTTTTTTTTACTTTTTCTGTTTTTTTTTTTTTTTTATATTAATTTTTTTTTGTGCTTTTGTATTTATACGTGTAAGATGGAGGGGAAAGGAAGGGACGCGTGTTAGTTTGACAGCTGTATGCGAGTAACTGCCTTGCCAGGAAGAATCCCCCATCTCAACGGCTAAGACCGGTTACGCAACCGGCTATCACCAGTCACCAAATCCCCTTCCGTATATAAACCTTGCACCTGTGTCACCTCTTCTCTCTCAGATCAAAGGTGAGGCTCCGCCTCTACCACCACCCTAGCTTCCTGTACAGAATTTCCAACTAGAATTATTTTTATTTTTCCTAGTCTTATTAATTTTTAATTTTTAGCTCTCTATTTTAATTTTAGAAGACTATCAATCCATGGCTTCTTCTTCTTCGACCAAGAAAGCCGCGGCGGATCGGATAAAAGGTCCGTGGAGCCCAGAGGAAGACGAAGCGTTACAGAGGCTGGTCCAGAGCTACGGCCCGAGGAACTGGTCTCTGATCAGCAAATCGATCCCCGGTCGATCCGGCAAGTCGTGCCGGCTACGGTGGTGCAACCAGCTCTCGCCGGAGGTGGAGCACCGGCCGTTTACTCCTGAAGAGGACGACACCATAATTCGAGCCCATGCCCGGTTCGGAAACAAGTGGGCCACCATCTCTCGCTTGCTCAATGGCCGCACCGATAACGCCATTAAGAACCACTGGAACTCCACGCTCAAGCGCAAATTCTCGTCCTTCTCCGACGACATGTCGCCCGAGCAGCCTCTCAAAAGATCGGCCAGCGTCGGAGCGGGTACAACAGTGTCGGGTCTCTACATGAACCCGGGTAGCCCATCCGGATCCGATTTGAGCGATTCTAGTTTACCCGGCGTGATTCATCCCTCGCAAGCCTTCCGGTCGGTGGAGCCGGTAGCTTTGGCGACGGATCCGCCGACATCGCTCAGCCTGTCGCTTCCCGGATCCAATGAAGGGCCGAATCATCAGAGGTCAGCATCCGGATCCGGATCCAGTTGGGTTGTGAGCCCACAGCCCAAGGCCCAGATAGTTCAACTTCAACCTCAAGTAATTCAAGCTCAACCTGAAGAAGCTGGAGGTGGAGCGGCGGCGCGTCAGGTCAACCAAAACAGTGAGGTGGGGATTGATAAGCAGTTCTTCAGCGCAGAGTTCTTGGATGTGATGCAAGAGATGATCAGAAAGGAAGTGAGAAACTATATGTCTGGGGTTGATCACAATGGGATGTTCATGCACACTGAAGCTGCCATTAGAAACGCAGTTGTAAAGCGGATTGGGATTAGCAAAGTGGAGTAGTGATCCCAGAGATAGAGAGAGTGACGTAGCCCTAGGATTATGAATCTATGATCCGAGAGACCCAGGATGGTGATCAAAGTTGAGTCCGACCCAGAAACCCTATCCGAAAAAGCTTCGGAGTTAGGCAGCCAAAAAAAGATTAAGCTCTGTTATTAAATTTCCGTTTTTTTTTTTTTTTTTTTTTTTTTTTTTTTGTTTTTTTTGTAGCAGTCGGAATAATTTTGGTAGTGTACAGAGGAGGAGGAGGAGGAACAAACTGGGGATGATGAGCCTTTGGTTTTATTGACATAAAAAAGAGTAACTGGGTGGATGAAACTCTGGAAATGTTACGAACTGGTTGTGTTGATGTTCTAATACAAAAATCGAATGAACAGCAAATTTATCCAATCAGACTTGGAAGTAAAAAGATTAAAACTAGAAGCAACAATGACTCTTTGAGACCAGCAATAGAACTGTATGTCACACTAGGCCAGTTTGGCTTATGAATTGGGCAATATCTTAGAGACTCTATACTAGAAGCTCTAGAAAACATCCCTTACTTATATATAAGTAGGGTTTGATGCTATTCATAATTCTATTATTAAGTAGTATGGATTGGAGGAATTGAAGGAACATATACTAAAGAGAGCAAATTTTGATTTAAGAACATACTGTTGACATCCCAGAATATGAACAGGCACCCCTACAATTCAAGATGTAGAAGCATCTCAACTACTCGACTCATTGAGGGTCTTGCATTTCTGTCTTCCTCTATACACTGAAGAGCCACTTTAACAAGAATTTCCAGCTTACCCTCTCCATTTTCACCTCCCATCTCAGTCTCTGCATTTGTAAACGCTCCATCCATTTTCTCCATGACCCATTTGACCATTATTTGCTTCTGTGTCTCCCCTCCACCTTCAACAGATTGAACGTTGCTTTCAGTTGGGTTCTTTCCGGTCAGCATCTCCAATACAACAATCCCGTAACTGTAAACATCCACTTTGGAAGTGATTGGCATATTGTGCACCCACTCCGGAGCCATGTAACCTCTGGTTCCCCTTATCCTCGAGAAGTCCGAGCTGGTGTTCTCACCTCTGTTTAATAGCTTGGACAATCCAAAATCAGCTACCTTTGGATTGTAGTCGGAGTCCAATAGTATGTTTTGCGGCTTCACATCACAGTGTAAAACCCATTCCAAGCACTCTTCATGTAGATAAGCCAGGCCTTTCGCTGTGCCTAGAGCAATTTCATACCTCTTCTTCCAATCAAGCACATTGGAAGATAAATTTTTCGCCAAAGAACCATGCTCCATGTACTCATACACTAGAAGCCTATGCTTGTCTTCTACGCAATAACCCCACATCTCTATCAAGTTCATATGGTAGAGCTTACCAATAAGGCTCACTTCTGCAAGGAACTCTGCTTCACCCCCTTGTTTACAATCATTCAGTTGCTTGATCGCTGCAACTCGTTGATCAGACAATATGCCTTTGTACACAACTCCTCCTCCTCCTCTGCCAATCTCTTCTTTAAAACCTTTTGTGGCCTTCTTCAGCTCAGAGTAAGTAAACCTTCTGAATCCACTGGCAGCTTGAAGGTAGCCTTGAGCAAGTAGTTCTAATTCTGAATCTTTTTTATCTCCACCGCTTCTTCTTGTCACAAAAAACCACACAACAAAGATGCAAATAACCTCTATTACTCCCAAGGCAGATGCAAATTTCAGCATAAACTCAATCGATCCATTGGGCTTGCTTCTTTCATATGTTCTGTCAAGCTGTGCTGTAAGTTTAGCTGAGCACATGTTGGTATCTCTATAGGTAGCATTGAGGAGGCCTTTTGGTAGCTTGACATACAGCTCCCCATCAAATGCAGGTGACCGGTACCCATTTCGTAATTGCGCCTTGGGATAACACTGATACTGACCACCACCAAATTTGTGGTGGAATGCAGTACAGTTGCACAAGTCCAGGCACAAACTTTTGCACTCATCTAATGTGTAATTTCCATAGACGGCATAATCATAACCATACATCTCAATACGTGGAAGATGCACAAAACCAAACTCCTCCCGTGCACTACTCTTGCAGGACAGATTGAAACCAGCCGGTTTACACCCATAAGACCAATCGGTTTTACTGATTATTTCATAACCCGGCAGGCATGAGCATTTCCTACCTGTACTAGGAATATAGCTGCAATAGCTATTGGCTCCGCATATGCCATGAATTTTACAAGGTTGTAAAACTGCCTCCCATGTAACAATCCATTTATCTCCAGGACCTTTTCGACTGTAACCTCGGAGATTACCATCTACATCCATCCTGAATATTCGCTGCAAATTTGCACCGTAGTCGATTGTCCAAACGATAAAATTATCAGATGCACTAAAATTTCCCAAGCTGTCAAAAGTTGCAATTCGACTGTTGTTGTATGTGGATCTTCCTACTTGCCAACTCAGAAGCCATGGATCAGGCCAGTAAATGCTCGAAACCTCGGGGCCGTTGTAGAGCATACGAAGAGTGTTGTCGTTGTCGAAGTAAAAAGAGTAGAAGCCGGAGGAATAGTTGGCGAGGCTTCTTGAAGAAATGAGCTGTGTGTTTCTAGTGAGCGCTTGCTGAGGCAAAAGTGTGTCCGTCGGCGAAGCAAAGCTTTCCCACAATACGCCGCCGCCGTGCGCAGCGAGCAGAACAAGATTGCCGGTGTTTCTAAGGTGCAAGTGGGCCGATGAGTTTGAAGCTGTGTTGGAGGACCACACGGTGTATCGGTCGATGTCGGAGAGAATAAGGTTTCCACTTTTGTGCAGGGTGAGCTTAGAGCGTTGACCGTTGACCGGCTCGTCACGATTTGCTATCCACACCACGGTGAGGTTGTGAGTACTGGTTGATGGCTCCGAGAACCATATTCCAAAGCAGAACGCATTTTCACCGACCGGAAAAAAGCCAGCGGTAAATACTGCGTCCGGAGACATCAAAGTTTGAGATGGATTTTCTACTGAAAGAAAGGATCCCATGCTCAAATTAAAAGCTGTTGATGATTTGAATGGAAAAATTAGTGCAAAAACAAGAACAAGGCACAGAAACGGAACCCTGTCCATGAGTTTAGTTGAACTCCTCAAGCGCACCATTATAGGCCAAAATGTGATACAAGAGAACTAAGCAACTCAAACTTTGAGCTATATAAAGGATAAAGAAATGAAAATTAGTGCAGCTTCCATGAAGGACGTATGCTTGGTCTTGAATGTCAGCCTAACACAGTTGAATATATTATCATGCTTGTCATGGCCACCTTCTCGTCGTTGTCGACATGAACAGCCTTGAAATACTGCTCCATGTCCCACAAGAAGTTACTTTTCAACGCATGCCCTAGTGTGACAATCTTGAATGTCTTGACGATCGGGGAGTCCTGATCAGTTTGGTCATTGGAGGGGAAAAACCGAGATGCATGGATTTGTCATTTCTATCATAGTTGCATTATTATAACTACCCACTTGCTAATGCTTTTTAAAATCTAAAAGGAGAAGCTAGAGCTTCAAATTGATGGATGCGGTAGGCAGAAAACAAATAAGAATTGTCTGGTATGAAAGAAGAAAACATGTGATCATAGTTCTTGATATTCTTCTTCTTCTTCTTTCCATGAAGAATAATGGAAGGGGAAAACCGCGATGGATTTGTCATTTCTATCGTAGTTGCATGTACGTAAATTATTATATTACCCACTTGCTTAGGCAGTACTTGGATGCTTAGGCCATTGGAAGGGAAAAACCGCGATGGATTTGTCATTTCTATCATAGTTGCATGTACGTAAATTATTATATTACCCACTTGCTTAGAGCTTCAAGTTGATGGATGCGGTAGGCAGAAAACAAATAAGCTAAGAATTGTCTGGAGAAACATGTGATATCATAGTAATTGGTAGAGACTTCATCTAGCATTAGAAACTTAGGTCAATGACTATATGCTATATGCTATATGCTTACTTTGCATTAGAAACTTGGGTCAATGACTATATGCTATACGGACATACAAAGACTGATAGCAAATTAAAGATGGACATGTCCATAAGAACTACTAGATGAGCGCAATTTAGACAAGCAGTACAACTATAGTCACACCATTAACAAAGGAAAATGTTCATTTACTCAAATTTGAGCTACATAACCCCATTTACCCAAATATTTTATAAGATTGCCCACTTATTCAATAAATTACATATTTTTTGCCCTAATACCCAATTAAGTTATTTTTTATTAATTTTTGGGACAATTTTTCCCTCTCTCCCTTTGTCACTTAAAGAGTGAGACTTCACCGGACTCCGGTCACCGGTGGCCGAAATCCTGCGACCGGTGTCTAGTTTTATTGCCCCCCAATAAACTTTTTATTACCCTCCAATAATACCCAATAAACTTTTTATTGCCAACCCAATAATACCAAATAAACTTTTTATTGCCCCCCAATAAGCTTTTTATTACCCTCCAATAATACCCAATAAACTTTTTATTGCCAACCCAATAATACCAAATAAACTTTTTATTACCCTCCAATAATACCCAATAAACTTTTTATTGCCTCCCAATAAACTTTTTATTGCCAACCCAATAATACCAAATAAACTTTTTATTGCCCCCCAATAAACTTTTTATTACCCTCCAATAATACCCAATAAACTTTTTATTGCCAACCCAATAATACCAAATAAACTTTTTATTGCCCCCCAATAAACTTTTTATTACCCTCCAATAATACCCAATAAACTTTTTATTGCCTCCCAATAAAAATTTATGGGGACAATAAAAAGTTTATTGAGGCAATAAAAATTTATTGGGGGGTAATAAAAGTCTCCGACGACCTCTTTGCGAACTTCAGGCAACCTCCGGATCGGTGACCGGAGTCCGGCGTCGTGTTTTATTGCCCCCAATAATACTCAATAAACATTTTAATGTTTTATTGTCCCCCAATAAACTTTATAAAAATTTATTTAGGGGTAATAAAAGTCTTCGGCGACCTCTTTGGAAAAATCCGACGATCGATGATTGGATTCTTGTGGCCGATGACCCGATTTCGGCGGACGTCACTGGATTCCGTCTGCCGGTGACCGGAGTCCGGCGAAGTCTCCAATGATTTTTTAATTATTTAAAGGGCAAACTTGTCTTTTTATATTTAAATTGAGTAAGTGGGCACATAAATCTTTTAATGAAGTAAGTGGGCATTTGTTGAGTCCAAATTGGATAAATAGTCAAGAGCCTATGCCATATCCATCTTCTCCTTAACCCATGAAACAAGCAACTTTTTTTGTGTCTCCCCTCCTCCTTCTAATGAAAATTGAACACTTTCTGTTATCATCTTGCCGGTGAGCATTTCCAAGACAACAATCCCATAGCTGTAAACATCCATTTTTGAAGTGATGGGCATGTTATGAACCCACTCTGGAGCCATGTAATTACCTCTAGTTCCTCTAGTCCTCGAGAAGTTGAGAAGCTCACCTCTATTTAATGGCTTGGACAGCCCAAAATCTGCTACCTTCGGATTGTACTCAGAGTCCAAGAGTATGTTCTGAGGCTTTATATCGCAGTGCAAGACCCATTCCAAGCATTCTTCATGCAAGTACGCTAGCCCTTTTGCTGTACCAACAGCAATTTCAAACCTTTTGTTCCAATCTAGCACATTGACATTGGAAGACAAATTTTTTGCCAAGGAACCATCCTCCATGTATTCATACACCAAAAGCCTGTGCTCGTCTTCTATGCAATAGCCCCACATATCTATCAAGTTCATGTGGTATAGCTTACCGATAAGGCTCGATCACTTCTGCAAGGAACTCTGCTAGCTTCTCCTTGGTTAGCAACATTCAATTGCTTGATTGCCGCAACTCGTTGATCGGACAATGTACGTGCCCTTGTACACAATTCCTCCTCCTCCTCTACCAATTTCTTCTTTGAAACCTCTTGTGGCCTTTTTTTAACTCGGAGTAGCTGAATCTTCTAAATCCAGTGGCAGCATGAATGTACCCTTGAGTAATTAAATCATCCGATTGTTCTCGCTCCTTTTCCCTTGTTGTATTTAGAAAAAACCACACAAGGAAGATGCAAACAATCTCAACTCCCCCAAGCCCCGCTGCGAATCTCAACATAAACTCGATAGACCCATTTGTATTGCCTTTCTCATAGGTTCAGTCCAGCTGTTTTGAGACCTTGTCTGTACACATGTTGTTACTAGTGGATTCATTATCACCACGGACATCATATGAAGAAAGTGTGGATTTGGGTAGCTTGAGGTACAAGTCACCATCAAAATTAGGCGAACAGAATCCATTTCTCAATTGGGACTTGGGATAACAATTCCCAGTCATATTTGTGGTGGAAGCCTGTACAGTTGCATAATCCCAATTAAATAGTCTTGCACACTTGTAAGTTGGTATTATAATAGATCCCAAAATCAAACCCATACATTTCAACTCTATGACCCAACTCGATCATCACCGGGAGCATCACAAGACCGATTGAAATCTGGTTCACACCCATAAGACCAGTCATCTTTATTTACCACCTTATATCCGGGTAGGCAGGAGCATTTCCTACCCATACTAGGATTATAGGTACACCAACTATTGGCTCCACAGAGCCCATGAATTTTGCATGGTTGCGAAATGGCTTGCCACGTAACACCCCAGGTCTCTCCAGGCTTCTTTCGACTATACATTCGGACGTTACCATCCACATCCACCTTCACAATTCTTTGCACCTTGGCACCGTAATCCGAGGACAAAACGGTAAAGTCATCGGATGCACTGAGGTGCCCTAATGCATCGAAAATTGCGATTCTACTGTTGTTGTACGAGGACCTCTCGGCTTGGTAACTAATTAGAAGCCAAGGGTCAGGCCAGTAAATACTCGAAACTTCGGGGCCATCGTAGAGAGGCCGGAGGGTGTTGTCATTATCGAAAAAGAGCTTGTAGAAGCCGGAGGAGGAGTTGGTGAGGCTTCTAGAAGATACGAGCTCTTGGTGTTCCTTGTTAGTGGCTGATAAGGCAAAAGAGTGTTCGTTGGTGAAGCAAAGCTTTCCCATAAAACGACACCGTCACTGGCGAGCAGGACAAGATTGCCAGTGTCGTGGAGGAGCAATTGGACTAATGAATTTGAGACGGTGTTGGAGGACCAAACGGTGGATTTGCCGGCATCGGTGAGAATAAGGTTGCCGTTTCTTTGGAGGGAGAGCTTGGAGCGGTGACCGTTGACAGGTTGGTCACGGTTGACCATCCATACCACGGTGAGGTTGGGAGTTGGTGTTGTTGGCTCGGTGAACCAGATGGCAAAGCAATATGCATTAATTTCACCTACGGGGAAAAATCCGGCAGAGAATATATGCACCATTTGGTGACAGCAAAGTATTGGACAGATGTTCCACCGAGAGAGATGAACCTATTCTCAGATTACTAGATGTAGATGATGAAGATGACAATGGAGATGATAGTATTACTGCCAATAACAAAAGCAACCCAAATGAATAATTATCAGATGCACCCATGGATTTAGTTGAAATCATATGGTTCCCTATGGTTTAAGGGCTCTGGGATATTCAGAATGGTGCAGGAAGTAGGTTATTTAATAGAGCAAGCTGGTGCAACTCTTGCATGTGGAATCGACCGCGTTGTAGAATAGCCCGCCATGGAAGTCATTGTATAATTAATGTATTGATAGACATGAGTTGGTGGCCGGACTCGTTCTTTTTGAAAATATAAGGACAGAATGTGTTTTTCTGGAAAAAGGGGATTGCAAGGCACGTATCAATCCCTATTGGGCAGAAACCAAAAATAACCAACAGAACACCAGATTTTTGGTTACGCAGTGAAAATCTCAACTTTTGAGATTAAAAACACTGCGGGGCTCTTACTCGTGAGAACCCAAAATAAGAATTAACTTATGATGAAGGATATGTTCTTTACAAACTTGAATAGCACTAGCTCAACTACAATGATTAGATGAAAACTAATACCAAGTTTGTCTTCGTCTTGAACTCCTTCTTCACTTGAACGATCACTAAAATATCGCTCTCATTTCTTCACAGCTCCTCTACTGATCTCAAGAGAAGTTATGCATATGAAACAATGATCAAGAACACTTAAACATGGACCAAGTGTTTTTACTCTTGTGAAGACTCAATTAGCATACATGCAAGACGCCTAAAATATTCTTGCGTTCCAAGTTTTTTTCTTTTGACCGTATATCTTTGTGAATATATAATTGACCAACGGCAAAAACTCAATACCCAAGATTCTACCCTAATTCCCCTTTAATTAGGAAAGAGACTTTCCATATAAGAAATCCAACAAATCTTAAAGATAATCAATTAGGAATAGACAAATCCTAAAATGCCTAGAGCAACAACACCACGATTTTATCAATCAGAAATATCTTTAAAAACGTAATTGCATAAAACCCAAATCCTACTTTCCAAAAACAGACTCCCAATAGAACTGACTACTGACTCGGGGATTGCAACATGTGTTGCAATCCCATACTTATGCAGAATGCATTTACTTGTGATTCTCTGATATCAGTAAATAGATTTTGTCACAGCTTTGTATGGGAATGCCAACACGACATGTACAAGAATTGTACCTACAATCTCCCCATTTGGCATTCCTATACAAAACACATCTAATCAACGCAAACTCCCCCTCAACAAGTACAGGAGAAGAGAATCACAATCCATACTTTTCCTGAAACACTTATCACACATTGGTAAAATGCATAAGATAAAATAACGTTATCACAGTCACACATCTAATTTCTCCCCCTTTTTTAATAGGAATGACAAAGGTAACTTACGTAGCGGAAGCGATGTAGAGGGAGGATCACAAATAGATGGTGCACAGTAGACACAAGCCCAAGTCGAATCAATCAGAGGAAGATAGTCCAAGTATTAATACTCCCCCTAAGTGTGATCATGTGATGAGAGATGCAAGAATGAAATGCAAACACACAATGAGTGGGTTGTATCCGAATGCTAAGAACAGATTTAATTCGCATAGCTTTTCCAACAAGAGCAATACCACTTAACCATAAACAAGAGTGCAACAAAATAAGTTCACACGAGTGAATTGATTCCTACAATCACAAGGTAAGATAGAGGGTGATCGAGTATTCTATACCTCTTGTTGTGAAGAGTGAACATATCTCAAGATGGGGTGTGTAATATTTGTGGAAACTTGAAAAGCAAAACTCACATACGAAACAATTTGAAGCACATAATATTTATTCCCCTTATAACACCGTGTGGGCATGATTTTGAATTTTTTCTTTTTTCCTTTCACACAAAGTAACATTTTTGCTCAAGAAGACTACGACCCATGTAACGAGTATTATGCTAGCAGCTCCCAAGTCAGATGACTTTAGGGTACTAGATGTAACAAGGACATCCCAAAGACCACATCTACTCGAGTTAATAGTTTCACAATCCACCGGGGTGGCCAAACCATCCCCGTTTCTTTCCAATCCTCATATCGTTCGTCACGACCGAGGTCTGTTTACTTTGGGAATAGCATGGCCATGCTCCATTGTGAGCCCCGGAGGAATGTATCGAGCTTAATGGAGATCGTACGTGAAATTATTCCACGATCTCGATAAATGTCAATATGCTCGAGTAAATTTTCTGGAATTTTCATGAAGTGAAATCCTCAATCTAGGAGTTGGATAATAAAGTACACGACACGACGAGTTCGTGGAAATTTTCGGGGAATTTTTCGGATACCAGAAGTATTTATAATGAATTTCCGAAGTTTGGAAATTATGGAAATCCATTTAAATTCCGCTGTGCAATCCTAGCCGTTGATCTCACCACCGCTTCATCCCAGCCATTGATCTACCCACCGCTTGATCCTAGCCGTCCATCATTAATTGGGTCAAGCTATATACATGAGTTTTGTTAGTGGGAAGAACCAGAAGAATCGAGAGAGAGGGAGAGCTCGGTGCTCTGACCCGAGACGCAGCACGGCCCGAGAGAGAAACCTGACCGGAGGGACGACGTCCGGCCACCCCACGACGGGGCACAGCTACCTTTCCCTTCGTCTCTGCGTCGCCTACCTCCCAGCATCCTCAGATTGTCCATGCATCGACGATGAACGGAGAAACAACGATTGGAAGCTCGGAGACTCCTCCGGCGAGTTCCGGCGATTCCGGTCACCATTTGGGCTGTAGTTGGTATGAAACTTCAGCTCTACACCCCAGTATAATTAGATTTTGATTTTGATAGCGTGTTAACGATTTCGTTTCTGGGTTTGATTTTGAGTTTGCCGTGTTCCTCGACGCCGGTGGTTTTTCCGGTCATGCTGGGCTTGGTTTTCATCTTGGCTGCGTTGGTGGACCAGAAATCAAGAGACTTGCTGGTAGACCTGTAAATGGACCGGATTTGGATCGGATCGACCTAAATCCAAATCCGTTTACTTAAAAAAAAATTCGATCCAAACCCGCTCCGTTAACCCGGCGGATCGTTGATAGCTCGATCCAAATCCGTATCCGCCGGGTTAACGGATACCCGATCCGCCAATCCGACCCGTTATAATTTCAAATATTATAAAATTTTAAATAGTAATATTAAATTTATATCATGATACCTCATAAGATATTAATAAAATATTAAAACAACATGAAAAGTATCACCAAAAGTAGAATTACATTATCAAAATTCTTAATGCTTCTTGGAATCTTGGGTGATAGACTGTCCCTTAGATTTCTGCAAAAAAATTGTATTAGAAATTCTTCATATTTTATATTTTATATTTTTTAAAAATAATAATATATTAATAAAAAATAATATTTTATTATTACAAAAACGGGCCGGATCATTAACGGATCGGATCGACCTAGATCCGTATTTGATCCGTTAAATAAACGGGTTAACGGATTCGGATCATTAACGGATCAACGGATCAAAACTTTCGATCCAAACCCGTCCAATAGTCACGGATATGGAGCGGGTCCGGATCAAAATCCGGTCCATTTACAGGTCTACTTGCTGGGTTATTGGCGTCAAAAATCCTCAGTTCATCATTAGCCCAGTTCAGCTAGGAATTCCGAAAAACCAAGTTGGGTTGTGAAGGTATAATTCAAAATCTTGAATTGAAGTTTGGTTATTGTCATGCAAAACCGAAGTTGGTAGCTTGAGTTGGTTGATCTGTTGCTGGTACTGAAACTTTGGATTGGAATCGATTGTTTGTATATGAAATGAACTGTGGAGTTGTGGTAGAGCTCAGATTACCTTGGTTACGTGTTTAGTTTGTTAAGTTGTTGTGAGTTACTATTCTGGTATTTTTATTATGGTTTATCAAGTAAATTGTCAAGAAAATGGATTTGAAGGGTGGACTTGGTCAAGTTATGATCTTGGGTGTCCTTAGTATTTTGGGCACACCTTAATTGAGAATGGAATAAGCTTGGTTGGGTGTCCATAGTAATTCCGATTACTATGTGACGAAATTGTTAAGGATACTCGAATTCATTTGTTCATGAAGTTGGGAATTTGTTATAACATTGGTTTGCATAAGCATTTTGTAAAAATGATAGTGAGTAAAGAAAAGAAATGTGTATATATTGGGTGGCCTTGATAAAATTTGGGTGCACCTAATATATATGGTCGATACCGTGATTTAAGTAAAATGTTCGGTAATTTGGGTTAATTATCGAACCTATTACAATTGGTCAAACGTGGTCAAATTGGTCAACTCCTGGTCAAACCAGGAAAAGTTGGTTGGACGATTTATTAATCGTCGAGATTTCATATAATTGTTCAATGTGATATTATGTCGAAATCTAGGACTCCAGTTACCCGAGGAACAGAAGGTTCGCGTCTCTCGGAGTACATGAGAGAAAGCATCGGAATCCAGGTAGGGATTCAGGACTCTCCTCAGTTAGTGATTTTCCTATATTATTATTAAATGATGCATGTTAGTTGGTATGGTTTGGTCATGTTCAAATGCAATGCATACTAACCAAACCATGTGAGAAATGTGATGGCTTGAGAGCGAAGGGTGGCTCTGACTTCCTTGGGTTCGATCCCCAAAACCTCCGGAGGGTTAGTTACACCGGTCGGACGGTGAGCGATCAAAATGACGACCCGATCCGTGTGTGTAGCTAGGTAGCGGACGCTCTCGCTACGCTTACCTGGTGATAAATTAAATTGAGGTAAGGTCGTGTAGTGGGTCTATGGGACCGGCCATCAGGTAAAACTTGGATTTGGCGCCGTAGTTGTTTAAGCATCATGCATCAGTTTTCAAGTTGAAAAACACTAAAGTTTGTCGTTTCTTTTAAGCACTTGGTTTAAGCATGTTTTCATACTGAGGCCTCAATAATTTATTTATCGATTTTCAAATCTAGTCGAGATAGAGTTCCTGTTGAGCAGCGAGGACGAAAGCTCACCCCTACAACAGTGTGGATGCATGTACTGTGCACTGGTGACGGAACAATAGCGGAATGAGCTGGGTGTGCGGAAACAAGTTCGGTAAATCGTCGTTTGAACCTTATTCTAAATTTTATTTCTCGAACTTCGTATTCTGAGACTTGTTAATAGTTAGCCTTGTGTCAATGTTGGTTGAGTTCTCATTTCCTTGGAGTTCGTACCTCTTGTGTGAGAACTCATTTCAAGTTCTAGACGAATGAAATAAATTTTAGCAACTCAATTATTTTCACCTCAAAAATATTTGTAGCTTCCGCTGTGTTTCTACGAAAAGTTTTCAAACAAAATGCCTAGCGGTTCTCTAGAATGTAAATCGAGTGTTCGGTTTATGTTTTAGAGGCTCGCGGCACTGTGACGTGCTTAAGCTGGTGAGGTGCAGCTTGGGGCGTTACATCCATAAATCATTTTTTTTTTTTCAAGGAGCAGCAAAAATAAGGAAATATTCCGTACAAGAGTATTGAGAACAGGCCAACCAACAAATATGACTTACCCCCACTTTGAGTATGTGTGCTTGTGAGGATTCAAGGTGATAGACAATATGTTTTTCAAGCTCACAATTACAGAGTGACGCAAGAGCAAATTCAAAACGTGCTAGGCACCTCATTGCACACAGATTTAAGGAAAAAAGTACGGCCCTTGTCAATCTAAGTTCAAAATAATCTGTCAGACACTCGGGGATACAAACTACCATTTCAATCCTGAATTTCCAGAAACTGAACCTAACAATGCAGAAACGTAAAGAAAATGCACCTATACTATCATGAAGACATACAACATGAATGCATGCAAAATGGATCAAGCGAAGTGAGAGTATCAATACTTAGAGCATCCACTAACGGTGCTTCTACGTGATTCAAATTGAGTTCTGTCTAACGGCCTAGTAAATGAATTAGCCAATTTGTGTTCAGTAGGAACGAAAGCAAGCTCAAACATATTATCAAGATTATCCGTATGAGCAGAAAAATGATTATTTGAACCTTTTTTAATCCAAATTTGCTTCTGCTTCAACTTCTGCTCTTTGGGGATTGCAATACGCTCTGCAATCCTACTAATCAACTCCAGATGCTCTTTCAGCTAAGCTTGCAGCGATGCAGTTGGACTAATTTTTTATGCTTTTCTCTTATTTTGAGTGACCCTGCGAAGTATATTACACCTAGGACATATGTGTCCCAATTTTCCGCAATAATGACAAGTGGGAATAAAGCTTTTAGTGTTATGAACGTACCTGGGCTGACGCATAGACTTATGACTGTCAGAACTTACCTGAGCATCTTTTTGATGGGTTTGAAGGGCTAAATTTGCCTTTGATCTTTTGGGCAGCTTGGGACCAGAATCATCGTTGTTTGAAGCTTGTGACTGATCCAATGAACTTTCACATTCCACACCTTTAACAAAGGTTAAAGGCTTGCAAGACTCACCTTCATAACCTAACCCTTCTTTGTTGCCATGAGTCTTACCAAAGCCCATCATCTTGGAGACCTTTTCAGACCCTATAGAGAACTTGTTGAAGCTTTCCTTGACTTTGAGTAGCTCATCCTGCAATTTCTCATTTTTAAGGGTTAGTGAAACATTTAGAGTAGACTGAGCCTTGACTTCAACCTGCAAAACTTTAATTTTGTTAATAAGATCACCATGTTCCTTGTCCCAATCCTTAGACTTGACATCACCCTGCAAAACTTTGATTTTACAAACAAGGTCAGTACGTTCTTCATCTCATTCTTTTAAAGAAGTTTCAAATTTTTGCTCAATCTTTTCTTTTTCCACTCTCAATGATCCAACTTCTTTTTCAAGTTTGTAATTTTTTTGAAGAACAATTTTTGAAGCATTATACAATTGCTTACACTTTTCATTTGTTTCTTCATCAAGAGTATCATCTTCCAAGTCAGAATCATCGGATAAATCAATATTAAGAGAGGAAGTAAGAGCAAGATTTACCTCTTCACCATCTGATTGAGACCTTTCATCACTATCACTCCATGTGGTCTTTAAAGCCTTGTTACCATGTGAATTATACTTCTTGTTGCCACAATCGGCAGCAAGATGTCCAATTCCACCACACTCAAAGCATTTAGGTTTGTTAGGAAAAATTTTCGAAGAGTTTCCAAAAGATTTTTTGTTTTTCAGAAAATTTTTGAACTCTTTTGTCAATAACGATAAATCCACATAATCATCATCAACATCAACTTTATTTTTAAGGGAAAATTTTAGGAACAGTGCATGAAGTTTGGCCCACTATTAATTTTCGTACACGAAGTCACAAATTATGAACTTTGGTACACCAATTGTAAAGCCCGACCCATTTCTCGTACATGACGTTAGTCAGCCCGTTAGGCCGTATGCCATTTTGCATAGAATGAAGGGTAGAATTGACATTTTACCAGAAACCCTACTGCTGCTTAAGGCCCAAAGGTCCCAGAAAGTCAATCTCATTTCTCTCTCCCTTATCTGTTCGACAACCACAGTTCTGAGATATCAGAACATGTATTGACGACATCAATGGAAAAATACACAGAACAATTCATGTTCTGATATCCTAAACCGCCACAGCCACAGTTCCTAAACCCTAAACCGCCTGAAACGATGAGCAGCGCCGGCATCGGATCCCCTGCCACAATGTCCCACCGCACCACCCAAACGACGTCGTCGCTCCCCCTCGTCGTCACTCTCAACTGCATCGACCACTTCACCATGGAGCAAGACTACCTGTCCGGCGTCGCCGCCGTCGAGCACGTCCCTCTCAGCCGCTTGGCCGACGGCAGGATCGAGTCCGCCTCCGCAGTGCTCCTCCAGTTGCTCGTGAGTCTGGGTTTCTGTTTCTCTTAATTTCTGCTTCTGGGTCTTCACTCTTTAATCGATTTATGGCTTCCTAGTAATTTCTGCTTCTGGGTTTTCAATTTTCAATCTTCAAGTCTGGGTTTGGCTCGAACTCTACTAGGTGAAGCAGCTTCAATTTCAGTTTTCGACTCGATTTCGGAAACTTCAAGCTTCGTAAGTTGCTGCCATCTTTCTTGCTTCGATTTATGGGTTCGAATTGCATCTGTTACTTTTGTTATACGCTATACATATGACTGATATGAGATGAAAATTGGATATGTGATCTGTTTTGTCCTTCTGGATTTCTGGGTTCGAATTGCATCTGTCACTTTTTGCCTTTCTGTTTTGAGTTTTGACTTGAAAATTTGAAATTGAGTTGCATTTGTAGACTTGTATCTGTTTTGGTAAAGCATCAAATTGTTTGATGAATTGTTCTGTGTGTTTTTCCATTGATGTGGTTTTTTTGGTTTTGCCTGGGTTGCTGCATTTACGTACTTTTGTATTTCAAATTTACCTAGACTGAGCAAATGTATCAGGGATTCCCTGCTAGACCTGCTACCTCAGGCAAGCGAGTGAAGAGGACTGCAGGGAAAAAGTTTATAGCAAGGAAATCACCAAGGCTGGCTGCAGCTTCTGCATCTGCATCTATTCAAGCTCCAAAGCCCAAACTGCAAAGGGCCTTGTGGAAACCATGAAGCAATATATTAGGCAAGAAGCATCAATGTAGTTTTGGTCATGAAAACACCACCTGTTATTATGGCATTTGTTTTCTTCAGTTATATTGCAAATGCCATGCTTTATTAGAGCTTTTGTGTAACAAGTGGTTTTTGACCCTTTTGAGTATGTAATAGGGCTATGAACAATTTGCCTACCAATTTGGTTGGGAATTTGGTTTTCTACTTGACATTAATCAAGTACTGTAATTCTGGTTTGCTGGTTTTATGCTTGGCTTTCTCTCTTTTTTTTTTTTTTTTTTTTGAATAAAGGGCTGGTTTTATGCTTGGCTTTCTGTTACTTTGTATTTTCAATTGCCAAGTACCCAACCAGCATTTTCCCTTTTTTTAAACAAACCTTGATGAACAGTTGCCAAATTTCTGCCAGGAACCATTGCTACAGCATTTTCAGACACAAAAGGTGCTAAAATGGAGGGAAAAGCCGTACAGACGGATTTACCCCTAAAAAATGCCACGTTTCACACCACCTAACGGCGTCATTAACGCCGTGTACAAGTCTTTGGTCGGGAACAAATGTTCGTGTACCAAAGTTCATAATTTGTGACTTCGTGTACGAAAATTAATAGTGGGCCAAACTTCGTGCACTGTTCTTAAAATTTTCCCTATTTTTAATAGAAGAGAAAACAATATTTTTTACCTTTTTCTCGGGCTTGAGGGCTTGATCCTCATCTCAAAAGTTTTGAGACTACCTATAAGTTCGTCAAGAGAATAGATGTCCAGGTCTGGAGTCTCCTCTATTGCTGTCTGTTTGGATTTAAACTTTGATGAAAGAGACCTAAGTATTTTCTTGACAATCCGATGCTCTTCAAAATGATCACCAAGACTGTGACACTGACTTGCCACATTCATAAGACGAGCAGGAAAGTCATCTATTGATTCATTCTCCCCCATTTGCATGTTCTCAAACTCCAAGACAAGACTCTGAAGTTTCTGACCTCTAACCTTTTTATTTCCTTCATAAGTGACCTGAAGAAGATCCCATGCTTGTTTAGCAGTGTCACAATGGTTGATTCTCACCCTCTCCTTCTTGGATAAAGCTGTGTATAAGGAATTCTGTGCCTTGAAATCACAACTTCTATTCCAAACCTCCTCTTCTGTCCATTCCTTCCTAGGTTTAAGGATTCTTGCAGATGACCCTTCTACTTTCTTTGAGTCTTCAGCCTTGGTGGGGTGTTCCTATCCAATCTCAACTATATTCCACATATTTTCATCCTGAGAGTAGAGGAATGCCCTCATCATGATCTTCCATTGTGAGTAATCTTCACCATCAAACAAATAGGGGCAATTTATCAAACTGGAGGCTCTGTTATATTCACGTTCCATCCTTGACCACGGATCAACTAAAAAGCTTTAGAACCTGCTCTGATGCCAAGTGAAAATACAAGGACATAATGTGTTTTTCTGGAAAAATGGGGATTGCAAGGCACGTATCAATCCCTACTGGGCAGAAACCAAAAATAACCAACAGAACACCAGATTTTTGGTTACGCAGTGAAAATCTCAACTTTTGAGATTAAAAATACTGCGGGGCTCTTACTCTTGAGAACCCAAAAAAAGAATTAAGTTATGATGAAGGATATGTTCTTTACAAAAAAATAACAAATTTCTTATTAATATAGCACAATAAAATACACACGGTCTCCATTCGGGGCCTTGATTGGCTCCTTCATCCATTTTTCATAGCAAAAGCAAATACCGGGCGGTCTTCATTTTAGCATTAATCTTGGCTATTTTCTTCTTCATGGATGATTGCATAAAAAATAATATAATATTTAGACGTATAAGTAACGCTGTTGTAGAGCTTATAAACATTAACTAATGGCTTCAAACTTATTTTGCATATTAACACAAGAAGCTTAAGAAATGTGAAAATAAAACTATGAGTAATTTCATATTCTATTTTTATTTAGATTTAATATCGATCATTTTACTTAAATATAAAATTATGATAAAGATCATATTTTTCCAACATAAAACTGCTACGGGATTTTTTTTTTTTTTGAGAGAAAAACTGCTACGGGATTAGCCTTCTTAATGGTATCATTATAACAAAGAAAAAATAAACAGATTTTTGTGCTAAAAATATGAATTGAGGATTCAGATAAAAAAGTTATTGGGCTCATGCCCCGCCATCCAAGCCATATCTTCCTGTCACAAGCCGACCCATTTGGGTCATATTTGGGCTTTGCAAGTCTCAGCAAAAACAAATGCAGTAGCCTTATTTGGTTGATTTGGGCTGTGTTAGTATATTTTTGACTTTATATAGCAAATTTACTATATACCAAAGATGAGTTCACTGTGTCACGATGGTACTGTTCATAGGACAGTGAAGTGACGGTTTTGCCCTCCTTTGATATTATTATTATTTGTTATTTTTTTCGGCTGTTATCTTCTCTTCTACAGTCGGCTGTTGCTGTATCGATTTTATCTTCTCCTCTACTACTCACCAATCCTCAAAAGAAGTAAAGAACAACAACCCGAAAACAAAGACAAACAGGAAGGATTGACGACGAAAACGAGGTAACGTCGCCTTTGCCCTCCTTTTTTTCTCCGTCATTGTGTGTTTGTTTGCTTTGTGCGAGGAGATAGAGAGAAATAAACCAGGTTTGGTGTTTAATCTGACTCATCCATTTAGTGAATTGTCATTGGTTTCCATGAGTGGAATATTTTCTTCTACTGATGACTGATAATGTTGTGATTTGCGTAGACTGATTTGAATTCAACTGATTTGCTCACGTCTATGTTCAATCAATGACTTCAAATCAGTTTGTGGTTGGTGCATTGATGAAGTTAACTATTATGTGCTTTTTTTCAATAATGCATATTGAGCTAATAAAATGTTTCCGTTCTTTACATAAACCTAAAGTAGTTGATTAATCGTTTTCTGAGGTGTATTGGTGGTAGTATCCTGGTCTATTGTTTTGGTAGTATTGTGGTCTATTGTTTTTATTCAGGTGAATCAGCTAAAGCTTAGTTAGATGTTTTTTGTATTGAATTCACAATGTGTATAGTTGTGGTAATGTTCAATTCTTTAACTGTTACTGTTTGATTATTCAGATTCTGGAAACAGTGTGTTATTCAATTTCCCAACTGCATTGGATTCAGGTATGGCTAGGAATTTGTTTTGACTTGGTGTTTGTTTTAAGTGTATTGGTATATCATAATTTTTTAATACAGTGATGGCAGCAAAACCTGAAGAAACAGAACTAAGGAGACATTTACGTCATCAGAATGGAGAAGGCCAAGCTTTTGGTCCTATTTCTGATATGGAGAAAGATCGACAAATTAGATCAAGAAGGTGGAGACAACGTGAGTATTTATTATCACCTTTACGATGTTGGTCTAAATGACTGATTTTGGTAAAAAATTCTTTATAATTTATACTAATTCTGTTCTTTTTTTATATTGGTTGGATGCCTGCTTCACGCATAGTATGCATATTTAGTTGCATTTTGTATGCAAAGTGTATCGCATTAATTACCGTAGCGGAACAAAGTGTATCACTTAATGTGAATGAGTGTTTAAATGATAGAATAGTGAATAGTGGCTGTTCATTTTGTATGGGAAAGATGTTTGTTTGCATCCTTCATTGTTTAGTATTCAGTGGCATTTGTTTAAATATAAATGAGTGATTAAATGTGAGAATAGTTAATAGAACCAGGCCTCATATATATCAATTAAAATGTCTTATAAGAAGGTCAACAGAACAAGAAACAGTTATTGGTGATTGCTCTGATCACAATTCCTATGATTATCATCCTACTGAGAACAATTGATGTTTCTTTGTGTTCCACTGGTGATAATGTGTTTTTTTTTGTTTTGGTTGTGCAGGTTCTATGCAAACGATTATTTGTATTGTTCAGTTGCTGCTTTTCTTGGTCTGTATTGAGATTGGTCATTGTCTAGGTATGTTGGTGATTATTTTGGTGGGTTTCTGGTTTCTGGTTTTGGTTTTTTTTTTTTTTTTTTTTGGCTTTTGTTCTTCAGTCAGTTCTATTGTCTTCACTGATTGAATATAGGTATATGTAGAAATAAATGGTTTCTTTGTTTTTTGGTTTGCAGATATCAGTAACAGTGTGCAATCGGAATTTGAAAGTGCTTTGAACTTGGGTATGAAATGTTTTTGTCAGACTGCATACATAATTATGTAGATGTTTTTACAGGATGAGTTGAAGTTCTATATAGAACTTGGACCACACAAATGATAACTGGTTGTATTGAGTTTGATTGCTCAGTGACTAAAATAGTACTAACATGGTTGTTATCAAAAATTCGTGCTAGGATTATTGAATCACAGGTTTTACTCCATCTAAGAAGACTATTTATATTGCTTTGCATGATTTGTCTTATATATTTGTAAGAAGTTGGAAAATTTTCTCATCAATCAAGAGTGTTTCTCTGATAGCAACCTGGTCTTACAACATCTGTAATCTAATGGTATAAAAACTTATTATTGGTGAATCACTTAATGATTTATTAGGAAATTTGTGGTAGATTCTGTTTCCTCTGCTTAAATTTTGTAGATATTGTGCTTCTGTTCATATTTTACACTTAAGATGGATATCGCATGTTTAAAATGAGATTATACTCCATTTAAGAAAAACGATTTACATCAGTTTGCATCGTTAGCTTTATTCATTTACGAAAAGCGAGAAAATTTTCTTATCAATCAAGAATACTTCTCTCATATCGACATGGTCTTACAACATCTATACTCCTGTCGATTGATGAATCACTGAATAAGTTAATAGGAAATGTGGCACGTAAACTGCATGAATCATGATCATTTCACAATCTTAGTATATGCAAAAGTCCTTATGATTCTGTATGATTTCTCTGCCAAAGTATCTTCATTTTTTTCTTTCATTAATGGCTTGCAGATCATAAAGGATGGTGGATGTGGCTGCTGCTGGTGCGGGGAACACAAGTAAGGATCCAAATTTGATCCCACCACCTCCTCCAACCATTCCACCCAATGTGAAGCCAGGAGTCCTGACTTCTCCCAAGTATTCTATTACGAGTAGGAAACAATTGCTTGCAAACCACTTCAAACTCACTGTGAAAGCTCCAGATTCTGTATTCTACCAATATTCTGTATGTCTACCTCATGTCATTCTTTTGCTGTGCAGTTTACTATGTTCAGTATAAAATTCTTAATGGCATACTATTCCTCACAGGTTCATATTACTTCTGAAAACAAGAAGGCCGCTCAAGGCAAGGGAATTGGCAGAAAACTGGTTGACAGGCTCTATCAAATATATTCTTCTAAACTTGCTGATAACAAGTTTGTGTATGATAAAGAGAAAGCTCTATATACAGTTGGTCCTCTGCCACAGAACAAGCCTGACTTTACAGTTCCCCTGGAGGAGACATTTGCAAAGAGGTATATCCGACTATTGTTCGCTTTTTTGTGTTCTTGCTTTAAAGATTCCTCTATATATCTCTTATACAAGAATCCATATATTTTCTCAACTAGGATTGTTCTCCAATTTAACAATTTCAAATTCAGTTACTCACTTTGCTCTATTTATACTTAATTGAAGAATTGCCTAATATCAATCATCCAAGTCCAGTTTGTGAGTACAATGATCAATATTGATTGTTATTCATCTTTGGATTGTTAGTTAAAATTCATCTGATCCAAATGAACTGCACAATATTAGGTTGAAGAGAAATAGTTTTTGCTTTTAATCTTATTCATCTTTGTTATTGTTTAGAGTGAAAAAGTGGAGCCTAACAATACGTACTTAAAGGTAAATAATTATTTACAATAATTGATTCATAGAAAATTAACCTTTTAGTATGAACTGTTAGACGTAGAGATTTGCGAATTTAAAGATTCAGTTCAAAGGTTAGCATTTTGTATACACAGTTCAGAGAACATTGTTTTAACTTGATGATTAATATTGAATGGCAGATAAACAATGGAAAATGAATGTGATATATATTTTTCTATCATCTATGACTGAAATTATCCAGATCTCTTTTGTGTTTGACGTTTTCAACACTTTTTTTATTTTATTTTTTAAGGAAACATGATATTATGATTTAGGAAAGATTTTACCTTCCGGCATTCATTTTTGCTATTTTTATACAGAAAAATGTAAGCCATGCATTACCAGTATAATGGACTTCAATTTTGTTCAAGCACCTGGATGCCATCAACAACCATACTCAACTTTACAATGTCACAAAAGGTAAGATTATGTTATTTTGCAATAAAACTTTCTGACATCAAAAAAACCTCATCACAACCCTTTTGTCCTCTTTTCCAGAACTTCAGCCCGTCTTTTCCAACAAACTGCATTACAACTCACTGTATGCTACTGCAGGTCATGAACTAAAAACTTGCTTCAAATTTTTTTTTTTTAGACTTTTTTTTTCTTTTCCTTTTTAACAGTTTACATATATAGTACTAATTCTTTTTACTAATCAATTTACAGACATTCGAGAGGCAAAACCAAAAATTCCAAAAAGAAAAGCAGAAAGCTTATTCGGCTGATTTCATTCTGATACTCAATCTAACTTCTTGGCAGAAGCAGATATTCCGGAAGGAATTCAAGAAGTTTACAAGGAAGTTCAGTTGGCGGTGCTGTTTGTATGCGCTTGACGAGGTGGTAGTGTTTGTGAAAGAACCTCATCTTAAACTGGAACAGATTTTCAGTTAAATGTGACTTAAGCTTATCAGAAGGCTGTGTGCGCATCAGTGTTTTGCTGAATTGCAGAGTATTATTCCTTCATGGTCAAAGCTTATGCTCGGTGGCTCAGCCAGCCCCAGCCCCTCCAATTATTTGAATTTGCTATTAGTTGTCTATATCTGTATGAATATTAAGTGGTAGCTTGCCAACATCTTACATTCACTCTGTACTTCTTTCAAACATGTATTTACACTTTCTTTTCTACTCTTTCATTTTCAGTTAAGTTTCAGTTTCTAATTCCCGCAGCAAAGCGCGGGCGACTATTACTAGTTACTCACAATTGTGAAGTGTTAGGTGGCGAATTGAGAATATGAAGTTAGTAAAAGTCGAAAATATACTAACATACTATCGAGCACAGCCCGTATATGTAAACTCTAGCCTTTGTCTATTAATTCTAATGATATCAGTTTCTATTCAAAAGAATTGACTACCATGAATAAAATATCGCATTATTTGTTATAAAAAAAAACATTTTTGTACGGTAGATTGGTAAATACACCAGGACACAGCAAAGCCGCCAGTCACTATCTTGTAACCAAGAAAAAGAAAAACCGCCGGTCAGTGAATCTTTCGCTAATGCTCTTGGTCTTTGTCAAGCAGCTCAAGCATCTCAACGACTTTGCTCATAGTTGGTCTCGCGTCTCTGTCTTCCTCTACGCAATGTAAAGCCACTTCGAACAGAATCCCCATCTTTTTTACATCATATTTACCTTCAAACGAAGGGTCTATGACGTCTCCTATCCGAGCTTCAATTTCACTAGCAGAAGTTCCATTATGTAATTTCTCCCTCACCCACATGATCAGCCTTCTCTGCTCGCCATCAATGGCATCCACATCCGGCTTAATCGGGTTCTTTCCGGTCACCATCTCCAACACCACAACCCCATAGCTGTACACATCCACTTTGGATGTGATAGGCAAATTGTAAACCCACTCCGGAGCAATGTAACCTCTAGTTCCTCGTATCCTCGAAAAGCTCCAGTTCTTAAGGTCATCTCTGTTGAGGAGCTTGGATAGGCCAAAATCTGCAACCTTTGGTTGATAATTGGAGTCCAAGAGTATGTTTTGAGGCTTAACATCACAATGTAAAACCCACTCCAAACATTCTTCATGCAAATAAGCAAGACCCTTTGCAGTGCCTAGAGCAATCTCAAACCTCTTTTCCCAATCAAGGACATTGGAAGCTAACTTTTGTGCCAAGGAACCATGCTCCATGTACTCATAAACAAGAAGCCTGTGCTTTCCCTCCGAGCAATATCCCCACATCTCAATCAAATGCATATGGTTCAGCCTCCCAATAGTGTTGACTTCTGCTGAAAACTCACCTTCTCCTTGGTTGGTTTCATTAAGCCTCTTGATCGCTGCAACTCGATGATCAGCCAACACAGCTTTGTAAACAACACCTCCTGCTCCTCTTCCAATTTCTTCACTAAAACCCCGCGTCGCCTTCTTAAGCTCAGTGTAGCTAAACCTCTTGAATCCAGTTGCAGCAAGATGGTAACCGTACTTATCCTCAGTGGAATCTCTCCGGTTTCGAGTTATTAGACCCAAAACCAAAAGTATACAAATGATCTCGAACCCTCCAACTCCACAGGCAAACCATAGCAAAAATTTCACTAGACCAGTTACACGGCTCTTCTCATAGGTTCTGTCTAGCTCAACCACCTTATCTAAGCAACTCAAACTATAATCTTGTTGTGGCAATCCATAAGATGACAGATGGATCTTTGGCACTCTCAAATATATGTCTCCGAAAAAGCTAGGAGACCTGTAACCATTGAGCAACACTGTTTTCGGATAACAGCTATATATACTAAGGCTTGGGATTCGAGAGTATTGGAACCCTTTGCAGTTACACAGCTGCAAACAAAGATCCTGACACTCCATAAAGGTGTAGTTGGTGAAGTATCC
This sequence comes from Rosa rugosa, assembly GCF_958449725.1. Classification (NCBI taxonomy): domain Eukaryota; kingdom Viridiplantae; phylum Streptophyta; class Magnoliopsida; order Rosales; family Rosaceae; genus Rosa; species Rosa rugosa. Next base: position 56,241,069 of record NC_084822.1, on the reverse strand, counting down.
GTAATCGTACCCGAAAAACTCGAGCTTCGAGAGCTTGAAGAAACTAGACTCACCTCTACCGCAAGTGTAATTGAACTCAGGTTCACAACCATAATACCAATCAGTAAGATTTGACATTTTGTAACCAGGAATGCAAGAACATTTTCTTCCGGTGCTTGGCTCATAACTGCACACACTATTAGGACCACAAACCCCATGAATCTTACAAGGATCTTGAATGATCTGCCCTGTCACAATCCATGTGTCTCCGGGTTTGGCCCGGCTGTGCAACCGAACATTTCCATCACAATCAACCGTCAGTCTTCTCTGCGAAGCTGCACCATAATCGGAAGCGATCAAAGTATAGGTGTCCGATGAAGTAAACTTGCCTAGGGAATCCATCACGGCAACTCTACTGCTGTTATCTGTGGACCTTCCGGCGTCTCGGCCTGTGAGCCACGGCTCAAACCAATACACACTTGAAACCTCAAGACCGTCGAAGAGTAGCCGGAGAAGGTTGTCATTGTCAAAGAAGAGCTTGTAGAAGCCAGAGGAGTAGTTGCTCGGGCTTCTCATGGAGACAAGGATTGTGCTTCTGGTGAGTGGTTGGTCTGGAAGAAGAGTATCAGTAGGGTAATCAAAGCTCTGCCATAGAATGACATGCTCCGAGTTGAGCAAAACAAGATTGCCGGAATTGTGGAGGCTTAAGTTCGCCGGAGAGACTGAAGTGGTGGCTGTGGACCAAACATTGGATTGACCAGCATCGGTTAAGATGAGATCACCAGTTTTGAGGAGGGAGAGCTTTGAGTGTTTGCCATTGACTGGTTGGTCACGGTTGGCCATCCAGACTATGGTTCTGTATTTGTAGTGGTCAAATGGCTCACTGAACCAAATAGCAAAGCAAAATGAATTGTTGCCGACTTGGTGAAACCCGGCGGTGAAAACTCCATCCGGTGAAGTTAAAACATCGTCTGGTTTCTCTACGGATAGGGATGAGCCTTTATTCAGAGTGTCGGAGGTTGAAGACGAGATTTGGGAATAAATTGCAAGAAAAAGAAGAAAAATGTGAAACAGAGAAGCCATGATCCCAGAGTATTGGCACCAGCAACAGGAGCATTAGCAATTTAGCACTAAATATAGAACATAACGTGGTCAATGGGTCATGACCTCATGATATCTTTGTGGAGAATTTGAACACTTCTCAATCATAATTTTTTGACGTACATATTCAGTTCAACCACCACCCTAAATACGTATGCAGTATTTTGTTTTATAGAATCTGTCATATTTGGTTATAAGATCCTGTTACGTGTGAAAAACCAAATACTAATTTTATAGTAATCCTGTAATAGTTTGGACCGTAATCTGTTGGACTTTAAATATTATTTCTTCTAGTGGGTGCGGCTGCTGCTCGGAAGTCGTCGGATTTACACGACATTATTTACATGAATTATTGTGTGTGACCCATGGAATGAATGTCTGATGCCGACTACAAACTTCCAACCATCTTTTTCCAGAATTCCCAGTCCTAAATTATCATCAAGTTGCATGGAAAGTCAGCTGGCTGTGCCTGGCTGCCTGCACTGTTCCAAAACGATGGCAATAGGAGCTCCGTTTCGGCTTAGAATTTGTATAAAATAAACGACGACTTGTCGGCACAAAATATAATTTTGAAGACAGTGGATTTCCTATCATATTATAATACGCCACGAATGACGAGTAGACCGGCATGCTTTTTAGCAACGAAAGAATACTCGCAGCTCGGAAAATGTTACTTCTGTTCTTCAAAAGATTTATTTCTATCCAAATTAGCATTACATTACAGGTGAACATGCATGAAGCATTTACAAAATCAAAACATATGCAAGGGAGGAAATAGAATTACAATATGAACTATCTAGAGAGTACATTCATTAGAAGTTTTTACCAAAAACTCGTCAACTGCAACAAACTCATTGCCACTGAGATTCTTTGCCGTGGTGTTGAAGCATCTCAACGACTTGACTCATGGTTGGTCTTGAATCTTTGTCTTCTTCCACACAATGTAAAGCTACTGTTAACAACATTTCCATCTTTTCCACGTCATAGTTGCCTTCAAACGAGGGATCTATGATCTCTCCCATTCTGGACGCAATTTCAGTTCCATTTAGTTTCTCCCTCACCCAAATAATTAGTCTTCTCTGCTCACCATCACTGATTTCCACATCCATTGTCGGGTTCTTTCCGGTCACCATCTCCAATACAACCACTCCATAGCTGTATACATCCACTTTGGATGTGATGGGAAGATTATACACCCACTCCGGAGCAATGTAACCTCTGGTTCCTCGTATTCTCGAAAAGCTTGAATTCCTGAGCTCATCTCTGTTATGAATCTTGGAGAGCCCGAAATCTGCAACTTTTGGTTGAAAATTGGAGTCCAACAGTATGTTTTGAGGCTTTACATCACAATGTAGAACCCACTCCAAGCACTCTTCGTGCAAATAAGATAGACCCTTTGCAGTGCCGACAGCAATCTCAAACCTCTTCTCCCAATCAAGCTCATGGGAAGCTAACTTCTGTGCCAAGGAACCATGCTCCATGTACTCATAAACAAGAAGCCTGTGCCTTCCCTCTGAGCAATATCCCCACATCTCGATCAAGTTCATATGATTCACCTTCCCAATAGTACTAGCTTCTGCTAGAAATTCTGCTTCTGCTTGGTTAGCTTCACTGAGCAGCTTAATCGCTGCCACTCGCTGATCAGCCAATATGCCTTTGTAAACAACTCCTCCTGCTCCTCTCCCAATTTCTTCACTAAAACTCCGCGTTGCAGTCTTGAGCTCAGCGTAGCTAAATCTTTTGAACCCGGTTGCAGTAAGAAGGTAGCCGTGAATATCTTCATTTGATTTTGAGAATGTACTGCTCAATAAACCCCAAACAAAAATTATACAAATGATTTCAACTCCCCCAACTCCATAGGCAAACCAGAGCAGGAATTTCACCGGCTTACTGACTCGATCTTTAACATACTCCCTCTCGAGATCAACAACTTTTTCTGTGCAACTAAAACCAAGGTTCTTCAGGGGCTTTATGTCTGTGTTAGAGAAGAGGTGAGCCTTGGGCAGTCTCAGATAGAAGTAACCTTGAGTGTTCCACCTGTGCCCACTTCGCAACTGCGTCTTGGGATTACACTTATAAACACCAGAATCAAACGTGTACTGAAACCCCTTGCAGTTATCCAGTTCCAAGCATCTTTTCTCACAATCACCATAGCTATAATTTTGGTACTCATTATAATCGTAACCATAGAACTCAACTTGCGTAAGTTGGAGAAAACGAGACTCACCTTCTACATAAGAGAATTGAAACTTCGGTTGACACCCCAGAGACCAATCAGTATGATTTTCCATCTGATATCCTGGAAGGCAAGAGCATTTCCTCCCAGAACTGGGATCGTAGCTGCAGAGGCTGTAAGCTCCACAAATTCCATGAATCACACAAGGGTCTGAAAAGGCTTGCCATGAAACCACCCAACTCTCTCCTGGCATTTTTCGGCTATACAATCGAACATTTCCATCAAAATCAATAGTCAATCTTCTCTGCAACTTTGCACCATAATCAGCTGCAAGAAAAGTCAAATTGTCCGAAGAGGCAAAACTGCCTAAGGAATCAAGCTTGGCAGTTCTACTGCTGTTGTAAGTAGACCTTGCATTATCCCAGCTCACATATGCAGGGTTGGGCCAGTAGACACTAGAAATCTCAGGGCCGTCAAAGAGTAGCCGGAGAAGGTTATCATTGTCGAAAAAGAGCTTATAGAAGCCAGAGGAGAAGTTGCTCTGGCTTCTGGTGGAGACAAGTATGGCGGTTCTGGTGAATGGTTGGAGTGGAAGAAGGGTATCAGTTGGGGAGTCAAAGCTCTGCCATAGAACAACCTTCGTCTTCAGATTAAGCAGAACCAGATTACCGGAGTCGTGCAGGCTTAAACGGGCAGGGGAGATTGAGGTGGTGGTTGTGGTCCAAACGTGGGATTGAGCAGCATCAGTTAAGATGAGATTACCAGTTTTGAGGAGGGAGAGCTTTGAGCGCTTCCCGTTGACTGGTTGGTCACGATTTGCCATCCAGACTATAGTTCGGTTCTGGTAGGAGACTGGTGATGACGATGATGATGGCTCGTTGAACCAAATGGCAAAGCAATATGAGTTGTTGCCAACTTGATGAAAGCCGGCGGTGAAAACACCACCAGGTGAAATCAGAACATCTTCTGGTTTCTGTACAGAGAGGGATGACCCTTCACTCAATGCGTCGGAGATTGAAGATGAAGTTGGAGGAGTGATGGCCAGAGAGAGAAGTAGAATGAGAAACAGAGGATCCATGGAATGAACTTACAGAGAGGGCACACGACCAAAAGAAAAGGATTTTGAACAGAGTTGATATGTTAGAGTAGAAAGATGATCAAAGACAATGGCCGATGGTGATTCGGAGAGGAAAAAATGGTCACGTTCCATTATAGTTTTTGATGTTACACCCAACTGCCGCACCAAATACGTTTTCAATATTTAATGTAACATGTCGTATGACTAGGTTTTAACTCATGAGACCTCAAAGTCAAGTAAAACCAGTCGAGGGCATGTAGCAACTTCTTGCAGAAATAGAGTTTGCTACGGTCGGGCCTCATCTTAGAAGGCTGTGTTAATCACTTTAAAATTGAAGCAACTGCTTTAAAAAAAATAAAAATAAAAAAAATAAAAAAATTGCTGCATAAACTATTACGTCTAACTTCTGATAAAAACTTGATTGTCTGTAACTTTGTTCCCATCTTAACTGATAGTCAAAGATTGTTGCAACTTAGAACTAGAACAAAAGGTGCAACCTCCACCGTCGGTCATATTTTACTAGAGAAGTTTTACAAGGCACACGGTATATGTTGAAAACACATGTTACATGCGCAGTCAATTGCAATAAATTATACGGCGAATACAAGCACATTAACGGTCACCTGCTTTTGGAGCTTGGAAAAAGTTCAAACCGGTGCCAAGATATCACACAACAGCTGTAGTTCTACAGTATTATGTACGAATTGTTGCAAATATTTCCCTGCTTAGTCATCTTGTTTGTTGGTGCTGATTTCAGTATCTTCTGGTACATGGTAGGAAGAGAGGAAGAATGCACTCTGGTTCTTATGTAGGAACCTACATGACATCATATATCAGAGAGTGAGAATGATGTCGAAACAGAACTAATGAGGTTATTAGAACCTCCGCAACTGTGAAGAAACAATATCTATCTATTTAGAAGAAAGTTGAAGTCGGTACTTGAGAAAGTCGGCCAATCTTTGCAGCAGCTCTTTCAAAGTCTCCTCTTCAATGTTAGCCTCAACCAATAGCCCGGGCAGTTTAACTGCAAATCCCAGAAAATTACATAACAAGCTTATTGTAACGAAAAGCTTCAACTGCCAAAACTCCAGTAAGCAACCAAGCAACATCAGCATCGTTATTGATGAATACAAGAAAACATGTGGCATCCGCATGGAATTCACCAACGAATGCCAGTAACACTAAGGTATAATTGCAATCTTCTTTTAAACAAAAACTATTATTCATGTAGTTTGTTAGTAAATAAGAAGAAGCATGCAGCTGAGAAAAAAAAGATGAAATCAATACCAAGCCAAAAATACAGTGAAAAAGATCTTTTAATTACAGCATTATTTCAAAATACACAATTTATGAAGACAAATAATGGAGTTAATAAGTTACAAACTATGTTCATACCAAAGAGGCGTAATAGATGCTCAGCACCGTATACAGATGAAGGAGAGACATTATCTGCAATTGCTTTCTCATACTGCGGACGATCATATTTGTAAAGAAGGATAACTGGCAATGCTTTGTCAAAGTAGCAACATAGTCCTTTCAGAATTTCTTCAACTGAATGAGCTTTCCTAGATACACATTAAGATAGTCCAAATAAAAGATTGATTTTTTTGCGTAAATTTGAAGAACATTAAACCAAAAATGAATTGCATAAATGCAAATTGGATTCTATAAACTGTTCACATAGGTGACTTCAATTGCAATACAGTATAGTTCTGTGGGTTAAGACAATTTATTTGTTTTTTTAAATTGGCATATAGACTTCCAATACAGAAGTATATTTCAATAAACGGTCCAGGCGTACCCATTCATCCCAACTGATGAGGGAAAAAAAGAAGAGGGAAAGATAGTCAAAAAGTGACATGAAATCAAACATTTTGAGAGATGTAACTATACGAAAATAAATGTCAGCAGCTTAAGCATAAGTCTTCATCTCTGATATATATATATCCAAACCCCCTCTGATTAAAGTTTAATCAGAGGGGGTTCTGATTAAAGTTTAAGGCCAGCTAGCTATTTCAAGTTTAATATGTTTTCAAGTCAACTAGTTTTACATGAAAAATGTTAACACAAGTCAGCCAGTTCAAGCAACAATCAAGCACAAAGGCAAGAAGTAAACATAAGCTAGAACCAAACAGCGGAATACGAAATAAAAAATTCATAAACTGGAACTAAAATTGATCAGATCATTATGAGCAGGTTATGTACCATTGTTCTTGTATCATTGCCTGAGCTTGCCTAAGGATCTGAAGGAAACTTGCCTAAGTACCATTGTTCTAGTATCATTCCCTAAGCTTGCCTAAGGATCTAAATACAACCAAAGTTCATGTACCATTGTTCTAGTAACATGAACTATATTTACAAGATCTAACTCCCAAGTCCATTGAAAAAAAGAGCTAACATTCTGCTCTAAATTCAACAATATGTTATCTAAAAACAATTTGATCCGAAAGAGCCTGAAAAATCAAAATAGAAATTTCAGGAGAAAAGAAAAGGAAACATTGAAAACAAAAAATCTAGCTATCTTAAACTTCGAATCCCAACTTCTTTAATCACGAACATAAACTTCAAATCAAAGAATTGAACTCTATCCGTTCTTATAAGGCTATAAGCCTATAATTGAATATGAAGGAGTTGCTGTATGAACAACATTGCATTGCAGCATGCATATGTCAACAACGTTGAAATGGCATCCAAAACTTGCTTGTTATTACATTCACTGAGTTCAATACTAATAATTGCTTAGTTACCATGTATTCCAAAATTCCAAATACACCAAATTTTTTTTACAAACAATCCTACAATACTCATCTAGAACTGAAAATCAATAGACAAGCACTGATATTCATAAGAAAATAAGCCACAGCATCTTAAATCTAGTGGCCTAAGTTGCAGTTTCACACAATATAACACAAAAACTACAAGTATAAAGATCAAATGCAGTACGAGACTTACAGCATAACCAGAAAGATCATCCTTCTTCGAAAACGCATCCATTTTCTGGGGAACACAAATCAATAAACTCAGTCAAACCGCACAAATTTACTCACAACTATCGCAACAAGAAAGGCTAATTACCTCTGCAGCAAGAAAAGTAAAGTCAGACCCAGTGACCTAAATTAGTAACCACAACCAATTTTCAGTAGCTGAAATTATCAATCTCAATGAATTACGGAGAAATTGAAGGTAACGATTGAACAGTAATTTCACCTTCTGGACCAATAGACTTAAGTGGCGACCAAGGACAAGGCAATCAAAGCGATAATTAGATTGCACATAATTATGGTTCGAGTCGGCTCCTTTTTCTTCTTGCTCTGAAGTAGCAGAGCTTGGGGTTTTATCCAAGCCATGAACTTGGACTGTAACTACAATTATCAAACCCAAAAAAAGAAGAATACAAGTGAGTTTAAGTGAATACAAATTAAATACTAGAGTTTAGGGCAATGCATGAAAATGAACTAACCCATAGGGGCTGCTATTGCCATTTCGCCCTTCTTCGACCTCAGTTATTGCTCAATTGATGTCTCTGAGACACAAAAAATGACATTGGATACCCAAAACAGAACAAACTCGCAAGGAAAGAAAGTTGCAGGATACCTGAACCAAGTCTCAATCTCAAATGCAGTAGAATAGAACATCTTTTTGAATAGCCCTCTCTGTCTCTCGTGCTTCTATCTCACATTTCATGACGAGAGGCACATGAAAGGCGTGGGTTTGCCCATGGCCTTGTACACCAGAGTCCTCGCCCGTCAAATCGAAGCACTGCTCCTTCCGGATCTAAAAGAATTTGAAGTGAATAAGGGAGAGGGATAGACAAAGAATCACCCATTCTTGGGGAGGGAATTTGTAGTGCTTAGAATGACCAAAGAATTCAAGTTACTTTGTTTCTGGTTTGCAGGTGGCCAAGAGATCAGAGGGATTTGGTTCCAGAGTCGAAGAGGACTAAGAAAAGGTATAAAAGAAAGAAGTGGGAAGAATTAAACTAGGAGCGGGAAATTCAAGATTTTGCCAAAAAAAAAAAAGGAACGGTAAGTGTAAAAATGAAATAGATATTGAAAATGTTATATATCATTTAGGATCGTTAGAGCAACTCCAACAGCTTCCCTATATTTTGATTTTTTTCTATTTTAGAGAAAAATGAGCTTGTTTTGCTCCAACATATTCCCTATAACTATCCCCACTTTAGAGATAGTGAGAAAAGAAAAAACTAAATTCCCTAAATTTACAGCAATCTCTAAAATTTTAAGAAAAAATTATGGAGATTTTGGAGATTGCTGTAAAATAGGGAATCTGTTGGAGTTTGAGAAGAAAAAGAGGTTAAAGCTTTGACTTTT